>NW_019394250.1:600000-783385 GCF_000612105.2 Orussus abietinus
TTAGCGATTTTATTTCATATTTTGTAAGAAAAGTGTTACGGGGACTCTGCATGGGATTTTGGCCTCTTGTCGGAAGGTTGAATTGTAGAAATTGTAGATGATAACGCCGTTGAATATTCCTGGCTCCCTTTCACTGCAATGTAATATTGCGGCATATTACATCGCGTGGCACGTAATACTTGTCGGAAAGTGGGCAAGAGTAACACCAATTTAATTCTGTGTCATAGCAGATTCAAACCAGCGTAGTAAACATCTGCTTGCGTATACATTGGACGAGATCCAGACCCTAGTAGCACAAAATATTTGTCCTATATTTTCTATATATTTAACGAATATCGTACATTTTGTAAATATTTAGCAGATATTTGAAACATTTGCAAAACGTTTACTTTAGAATATTATCTCTATAATATTTATATAATATTAGCTCCATGTGTTTTCATAATATTTTTCTACCAGATATACAAAACATTTCGTTTCATTTTAATACAAGTATTTTTTAAATATTATCTGCCGAATACATTATAAACGTTTTAAAAATATTTAAAATCAAAATCACACGTTTTGCTCCCATAATGAAATAGCGGAACGAAAATATTAGAAAAATTTCTCGTGTTTTTTGATACCAAATGAAGTGTCCGATAATAGTCGTGAAGTAAAAAATGTATTTTTATTATGTTAATAAGTTAAAAAATATAATTTCTCTATATGTTTACAAATTATTGAAACTAAATATGTCATTGAGATTTGTAACAAATATTTCAAATATCTTCGAATGAAATCTACAAGAAATCTTAAAAAATCTGTCGCTTGAGATACTTAGCAAAGATTACAAAGAAATCTTTAGAAATTATTCTATGGTACTAGGGGAGTATGTAAGTCAATTGAATGTAAATCAATCGACACCGCTATTGAGTAGCCATTAAAAATTCATCAGCTTTTGCAACTCATTTGTAACCGAATGACGATCTTTGGTGAAATCACAAACGTATGTACAATTGTGTATCTACATGACATTCAACTATATCAGCACGTGAGAAGTGCCGGCTTTTCATTCTACATATCTGTACCGTAGACCCAAAGAGCAGAGTCCAGTTTTTGAAACTTTCAGAACCCTTTTCATCGTACAGAATTAAAATAGGATAACAAACAAATAATAACGTTAATGCGAAAATTTAGTTACAGTAAACCGTCACAGATGGCGCCGTTGGCCATTAGAGTGTCCAAAATCATGAATTCACGGGATTTCGACAGTTTTACATCCATCTCTTTATCATTACTTATCTGGAACGGCATATGGAATGCTTCCATTCGTATAATTCTCTATTCTTAACGTAGAGTGTAACAGACTTCGACATAAACCTAAATGTCGATAATGTGTCGCACCAGCATATATTACCACTTGAGTATTCAGAATGACATTACCACCAAAAAGAGTATACATAAATGTTATTTTATCAACGTCGATTAAATTTCCCGCCTTTCATATCACCTTAAGCACGCTTGGCAGTTCACAATTGTCTTAATGGGATTATTTGCTTTCTTTTCTCCTCGTGTCCCCACCGGCTCATTACGGCAAGTATATCTAAAAAGTCACGCCACAGGAAACTTTCTGGAATAAGTCTCAACCCAAGGAACAGAAGTACATTGACGTAATTGAATACAGAGAAGTAAATGAAATTGTAGGCTACAATTGAGGCAATAGAGAGGGAACGACCCCACGACCTCGACACGGCGTCTCGTAAATTACGTCACCTAATGAAGTCGCAACCCCCACGAGGACACGGCAGAGGATTTATGTACATGCGACGAATGCACTAAACCGGTCAATTATTTATAGGACCTCTTTTCGAGGCCTGCGGCCCTCCGAAGAGTACTTCGGCATCCTTCATCTCTTCTTTTTCCCCCGACTTTCTTCCGAGAGAAATGCCCTGCGCGCCGATTTTTCATCCACCATTGTAGTGCACGGATTTATCGTTCGTTCTCAGACCCATTCGTTTCAGAGGCTTCGAGGACAAGCGAAATTATAATCAACGTGTGAAACCGAGTGAACGTTAATATATCTAAATATTATGCTAAACAGACCGCGGGTGCGGTGAAAAATATAACGCTTGCGACTTTGCAGATTTTAGAACGCGTTCTATCTGGTGGTAGTGTCGTTCAATCGGGTATTGAGGCTATTAAGGGTATAGGCCTTATTAAAGCTTGGGCAGTTGACAGTCCGTTTTCAGTAATTTAATGCCAGGGATGGCTACAATTTCCTGCGTACCGCTCCCAATAAACATAAAGTAAGGTACCTTAGGGTAACAAGGCCCACTATGACTTAAATAGCTTGTAGATAGGAGAAAAGATAGGAGCTATTTTGGGAAGGAGAAATGAGCAGGATGTACGGGGACAATGTTCATTTCAGTCACAAACTGTAAAAATAAAATACAATTCTAAACAGAAACGTAATTAAAAAATTGTAGGACAGTGCTCCTGGGCTTTGTTACCCGTACGTGTGAGTAATCAGGCTCACGGACATCCATATAAAGTATTTTAGGAAGGGGAAATGAACAGGATGCACGGGAACAATGTTCATTTCAGTCACAAATTATGAAAATAAAATACAATCCTTAACAGAAACGTAATTAAAAATTGTAGGATGGTGCTCCTGGACCTTGTTACCCGCACGTGTGGGTAATAAAGCTCACGGAAATTGATGTAAAATATTTTGCGAAGGAGAAATGAGCAGGATGTACGGGAACAATATTCATTTCAGTCACAAACTATGAAAATAAAATACAATTCTAAACAGAAACGTAATAAAGAAATTGTAGGATGATGCTCGTGGGCTTTGTTACCCGCACATGTGGGTAATAAGGCTCACGGACATCGACATGAAGTATTTTTGGAAAGAGAAATGAGCAGGATGTACGGGAACAATGTTCATTTCAGTCACAAACTATGAAAATAAAATACAATTCTTAACAGAAACGTAATTAAAAATTGTAGGATGGTGCTCCTGGACCTTGTTACCGGCACGTGTGGGTAATAAGGCTCACGGACATTGATGTAAAATATTTTGCGACGGAGAAATGAGCAGGATGAGTGGGAACAATGTTCATTTCAGTCACGAACTATAAAAATAAAATGCAATTCTAAATAGAAACGTAATTAAAAAATTGTAGCATAGTGCTCGTGGGCCTTGTTACCCGCACGTGTGGGTAATGAGGCTCACAGACATCGGTGAGAAGATCCGATCGTCTGTGTATATCGATTTGTACAGTTAGGGCAGGTTATGCCATCAAGATCCTCGCATGTTGTCTTCGGGCATTATTTGTAACGCCATTTGTTGCACAAGGCACGTTGCCGTATATCGGTTTCCCTATTTTCTTGGTAAAGGCTGCGGTACCAGTTTTGATCTTCTTTGAGGTAGCAGACTTCGTTTTTCTTGAGGTATCTCGCTGAATTTTTGTTGCAACCTCATATTTACTGCAACTAGTCATATTCTCTTGTCCTTTTTGAGAAAAACCTTTGGTTGCGCTACGTTGCCCTACGTCGGGCCTTTTACCCGTACGGCACAATTTACATTCTTCGGTAATGATCTCTAAAACCACAAAACTTTTCAACAAAACTCATATGACGTTATGTAGAGAAAGGTAAACAAGCACTCCTACTTCAGTTCCACTTACGCGATGTGATTGCTCGCAAAAAATTAAGAAATACGTGTTTTTTGCTTTTTGCCAATAAACATTTACACATCGGTTGTAAACAAGGAATATAGGTGGTATTAGGGTATATCCCGACTACCTGTATTGGGTTATATCGTGACCAATTCATCGTACATAAGTCGTGTCAACGTGGTAATTCTTCAAAATGTCATTGATTTTCATAATATGCAATTATTTATAAATAAATTAAAAAATAGTTTCACAGGCTAAAATTGTTTCGCAACGGATTCGACGATGCAGTCATCACCCGTGTCCAACTAGTAATACAATCTCCGTGGTAAAACGATAAAATTGGATTTTCGCTGTTTTTACGAAAAAATAGAGTCAGCGATATCCCCCACCCCTTAATTGTGGACCTTTGCAGATATAAAAAAATCCGCGTCTCTTAGATTTTTGTGTTCTTCAACATATATGAAACTCAATAAGATCGGAGGCGGACACTTGGGAATGTTCCCTTGCTGTATTACTTAAATTCTACCGCCCAATGATGAGCACTTTTGTTTAGGGAACGTATTGAGTGGTGCATCAGCGATGGAACGCCATCAGCTAGTTATTGCCCCAATTCGTGTTTTTCCTTCCATCCCATTATTCGGCCAATATACGTAATACTGAACACACCGAGAAGCCTCCCGAACGGCACGGGCGGCTCATGCTAGGATGAAATAAACCGGCAATCATAATTATCGGGGAATATCTCGGCGTACTTGGTATCCGCTCGCGATCGACGTCGATGATCGTTTATTCAGCGTCCTCTTCGACGGCTTTGCGTGCTCGGTTTTGCTAATACTTCTTGTCCGCGGGATCGACTTCCTTCGCCGACCGGATAATGTTAATGCCCAGAAACTATTTGCGTCTTTTTCACCTTCCTCGGGATTAGTGGAGGAGTCTTCTCGATACCGGAAGTCCGGTCGGTATTAGCGTCGGCGCATGCTACGATTATCACGGAGGAGCTCGAATCGTTATGTGTTAGGTCCCTACCTAATGTTTCATTTTAAGTAATATTAAGAAAGAGACTAAGCAACGCGTCTCGCGCTCCAAAGCGCTCCTGGAGACATGCTCTCCCTCGTTCTTATCTCCCCTTTGTTTATCCGAGTACTTCCGCACCCCAAACTAGATGACAGCCCTGGGAAACGTCAAACATTCAGATTCTCTGGAAAAAGACACTTTCCACCTGTTTCCCCTTCGACCTGTCCCCAAGCCAATCACATGAGACATTTCCCTCCTCAATCTTAAAAACCCACCAATAAGCATCCTCCTCCGCGCCTAGGAACATCCTAGGTCAGTATAAAAAGGCCCGCTCCGAAGGGCTCACTCTCGTTAGAATTTCCCAGTGGTAATCCGGTTGAAGTATTCGACGCAATTGGCGTGAGTGGCTGATTGTTAATTCCGCTCTATGAGTGTCGGTACCTGTTTCAGACGATCGGATTATTTCAAAGCCAACATTTTTAGGGTAACTACGTTCCTTTTTATTGCTGAAATGACGATAAAGTGTCTCGAAAGATTTTTCAGTCGTAAATTAGAATTTCCCAGTGGTAATCCGGTTGAAGTATTCGATGCAATTGGCGTGAGTGGCTCCACCTCGTAATCTGCGGCTGGACAAGTAACGCTCGTTCAAATCGCGATTTTATCATCTGTACGCATTCGAAACGGTTGCGGATACAAGCTCGATAAATTGTGATTTAATCGCGCATGGCGGCCTTATTAAAATTCCAGATGCATCGGTTTAATATTCGCGCGCGGTTTTGTGCTTTTGTTTACAAGCGTGTAATTGAGATACGACGCGATCGCCATTTCACTACTATCGCAGCTTCGCACTGAGAAAAGAAAATCGACTCGAAATTCAATAATCATTGTCCACAAATCGTCCGTAACGGATACAACCAAAATGAGGAGCTGGATGCACAAGTTAAAGTATAAACATTCTGTCGAGGGTTTTCCTTTCGCGAAACTTTTATGCATAAAGACAAAAATTGAATAATGGTGTTGACTGCCAAATGTGCTAGTAGATTTCATCTATCACTATACTACTGCCAACAGAATAATTACGAATGCCATCTGAACGAATTGAGAATAACCAACTGTTCTTAAAACGAAAACCTATTTACCAAAATAACCCGATTAAAAACAGAATACTTAAATATTTGTCTTGTATTGAAACATATACCGCTAAATAAGTATAATAATTTTATAATATTTCTGTTGGAAGTTTAATTCAGACATGGCATACTAATTTTATAATAGATTTCAAAATATAATTTATAAAAATGTTCTGCGACACTAAACCAACTCGCGATTGTCAGTCAATCCCCGAGGGTCGTAAATCCTCGGGCTGGGGAAGACGGGCTCGAATAGTGTTTTGCTGAAGAGGGAATTAACCGCCAGCAGCTGGTTTCGCGTATTGAATGAAATATTTCGGATTTTAGTGACACAACAAACTGTATTTCCTTTACAGACAAGGGAAGATGCGTGAATTTACGGTGGTGGTTAGTTGACTCGGCAACTGGTCTTCGCGTTTGCGTTGACTCGGCAACGAAATGGTTAAGTTCTCAGTTGGCTCGGCAACTGGACCTTTTGTACGTTGACTCGGCAACGTTTTTGATATCCGAAGTTGTCTCGGCAACTTTCGGTTGGTTGACTCGGCAACGTTTTAAGAGACCCGAAGTTGTCTCGGCAACTTTCTGAGAGAGTCTACGTTGACTCGGCAACGCCTTAATAGAATCGAAGTTGTCTCGGCAACTGTCTGATGGTATCTGATTTTTACCAAAAATCTTAAAAAATATCCGAATGCATAGTTCTCCCTCCAACTCGGTGGAGGGAGGAAGTCGGACCTTGAGTCGAGCATTCTCATTGGCAGAGAGAAATTCCCGAAGGGTTTCCGCCCTCGAAGGCACCCGCGAAGCGGCCGGTCACGTAGGCCGCGGATTCGCGGAAAAAACCCTCGAGTGGCGTCTGGTCGCCAGAAGCGGGCTTCGGAATTTTTAGAAAGTTAAAAAATCTGTTCGCCATCTCGGACCTTCGGCGAAAATCCTCGAAAAGCGACCCTTTGAGAATGCTCGGACTCGTAAGTTTTATTGCCCCCCTTTCGAGGGTGGCTCGGGTCCTTCGGTACGCGTGGGAAGGACCTCGAGTTTCCGTGGGCCTTGACTCGAGCGATTATAAAAGATTAAATTTATACTAATAATTAACGCAGATGGGCTATCGACGCTCCAAAACATATGTTACAAATGTAGAACATGTGTTGTTAGTGATTTTGTTAAGTTCCGCTCCACGTTCCGGCGCGAAGTACCAGAAAATGATGTTGCGGATGTTCGAAACAAAGTCTTAACGCGGGTTGCACTGGATGTGAGAGCCAACTTTGATGAATGATTAATTCTCGACGAAATCTCGAGTCAGGTCGGTTTTATGAGTTCGGGCACATGACTTCAAGTCGTAACAGAAACAGTTTATTAATAATAACGAGTAAGTCTGATAACAATTGTTAAATATAACACTATGAACGGTGGCGTTCGCACGGTACAAATTCGCGGGTGACTATTTGGAGTCGCGGTGAGACTATTTGGAGTCTCTGAGAGCAGGAGATGTCCGTCTCTCGCGGTGGAAGATTTGCTTCTCTTCATGCCCAGAGGAACTTTTGTCCAGAGCGCTTTCGGATGCTGTCCTCTAGGGCGGAGTTTTTTACAAAGCCTTTACTGATAGGCGTAGAGAAATTAGAGTGGGATCGATAATCGAAAGTGATTGGTTCATGAGGACTGAGAAGGGGAAAAGTTAATGTTGTTTAAGAAGACTTAGGTGGGGAATAACAAAAATGGGCCTAAAGGACCGCGGTAGTAGATAAGAGAGCGAAGCGCTCGAGTTTCTGTTTAGACATCCATTTAAATTATGAGCCTAACACGTGACTGAATCAATGGTGCTATATGACATGAGAGACACGAGAAAGAATAAACGGAACTTGAAATACGGAAGAAATAGAACACCCTGACCGTTGCAGAGAGCATTCCAAATAATTCTAGTGTGATAATTATTAAATTATGGATTAGTCCGTATTTGCAATAAATGATTGAAATTTACGTATTGGCTTGAAAACCACACATGACATGATAATTGCTATCTGAGATAAAGAAATTCGTTCTCGATTGAGCCCTTGTTCATTCGGCTCGAACATGTGTTTTAAATTTACAACATATGTTATAAATTTGTGTTTAACGGTATATGATTTCAAACATTTTTTTGCAGATAAATAAAGTTGAGAAATGTCCCGGGCATATCTGAGTACGTCTTTGTAGACAACCCTGGAGTGAGAGAAAAAGAGTTGGTAAACTGAACAATTTGACCCTGTTAAAGCCATTTTTGTTAAAGAAATGCAAATTATCCTTTCATTTCCTTTAATTCCGGTCACCCCACGCGAGTACTTATGTTCACTGATTTACGCGAGGACTTAAAGGTTAAGGAAGCAATTGTCTATTGTATACTCGACAAGAACGACGTACCCCTTATCGATTCTGTTGTTTATAACCAGAAATGCCATCAATCTTGCCATCGTGGTGGCCACCTGTTTCTCTCATCTGACGCTGCTAATGCTAGTGAAGAGAGGAAGCGTGACGCGACGCATATTTACCCCTCTTCCGAACGGTTCTTTTCAAAGTTATGCAATCGATTACGGTGTGACACGCAAGTTCTTTGGAAAATCCCTACGTCATTCGCATTTCAAACCACATGAGGGGGTTGCCTCGCAATTACACCCGTTAATCTCCCCATGAAAATACCCTGATTCCAAATGATAAACAATCACCGTCGGTGTTACGTCCGTGACACGAATTTCTTTGTTAGTAGTCCTAGTATACAGGGTTTGTCCGAAAAGTAATTTCGGGGAGTCGGTTTAAAAAATGTTATAGATCAGATCGGTACAACACATGACAAGGTTTGAAAATAAGCTCCCCTTGCGTCGATACATCGCCTCCAGCGACATTTCCAGGCATCGAAGGCGGCACGGTAGGCCTCCTCCGGAATGTCCTTTAGAGCCTTGGTGCAACCTGCCTTGACGTTGTCAACTATCCCGAAACGATGTCCTTTCATGGGAGTTTTCAAACGCGGAAACAAAAAAAAAGTCTGGGGGAGTACGTTAGGACTGTAGGGCGCCTGGGGAACCGTTGGCACCTTTGAATCGACCAGGAAGCGGGTCACGAGGAAGGCGGGGTGGGATGGTGCGTTGTCATGTTCCAACGAGCGGTGCATTACAGCTTGCACAGGAGACGAAAACGCGTTTCACGGAAAAGCCTGTCCTTACTCTCCGGATGGTCGGTGATGACTGAGTGACCGCGCGTTCGGGAGCTGACTTCCCGCCCCATCGATCCCAACCGGTCCGTACGTATAGTCGCTTAACAATTAACCCCTTAACTGACAATATCGTGTGAGAGACGTGGTATATCAATCGTGCCAAACGTGAACAAAACGTATGAGAGACGTGTGAGACTTTGAATGTTCGGCCAAACCGTGAAATGGCCCGATGTACGACCGACATTTTTGTTGTTTCTGGCACGCGCTATTGGGATTTAAATCGTAAGGCAAGGGGTTGAACTCACACTGACATTACTTTTCGGACAACTTTTCTAAGCTGGCACATCACGTTACCGACATGTATATTTATGTTGAATTTTTTCGGAAGCTGACTTCTCGCCCCATCGATCCCAAACGGTCCGAGCGCGCTGCGACGTATAGTCGCTTCACAATTAAATTGACATTACTTTTCGGGCAATCCTTGTACAGTTGTAATTCACGAGACCTGGTACCTTCCAAAGATGTTTTGACTTTCTACGCGTTCTCCCGGCGTGCATTTGGCCGCCAAATATTGTGTGTTACTTTCATGCGAAGGAACTTCCGCAAAATTGTAGGAAGTATCCTTGGACTGTACGCGATTTTACAAAGAAACGGTTAGGCCATTCTCGACCAGATCACCATTTTACCTACTCTCGCTGCTGATGTCGCGACAAATATCGTTCAATCATCCCCGACGGAGAACCAATCACAGAGGACTTAAAAAATATATCCCTTCCGGAGCACCGCAACTTTTCCAAGACATTGTGTTTTTGTGTGGCTCCAAAAAATGATACTCTGCTTTTTACAACGACCGAAGGGAGTCTTAATTTAATGATTAGTTGTACGTAAAACAAGACTTTATCTCGGAGCTAAATCCCTCCGACGTTTAGCTATATCCTAATAAATTTCCAATTTAAAATAATTAAACAGAGCTGGTAAGAGCTGTCTGTGTTCACGTGTGCAGTTCAAAGAACAGACAATTTGTCCGTATGACTTTTCGCCGTTAGGTTGTTCCATATTGTTGTTATAGAAGGCGATAAAATCCGCAACTTCATATTGAACAACCTAATATTTCACAACATGGTTAGTGTGGAAAGTTCATTTGACGGTATGGCTAGTACAAAAAGGAAAATAAGAGCAAACAAGTAACGGGCAACCCAAGAAAATTTCCATGAATTTTTCTAAAGCTCTTGGAAGCATAATGGAGCACAGTTTGCATAATTGTACTCTGTATTTTGTAATCTACTGCAAGTTTCTACATGTTTTTTTTTAATAATTTACAATTACGAACGAATGCTATAGTATCCCGACGAGAAGGAATGTAAATTATAACATTCTTCACGGCCAGAATGCATTCTAAGGACCAATGTTGGATTTATAAGTAATATTTAATAATGTTACCGGTGTACATACAGTATGCGCTATGGATATTGACTGTGTCTAAATTGAGAAGCAATTCAAAAACGGAGATCGCACAATTAAAATAATCAGTAAAATATGCAAGGTTATTCGTTAAAAAACCGAAGCACGGCTGGCGACGTTCTTCTATAAATAAAACAATAGCACATTATTTCATCTGGTGTATGAGAATCCACCTGTTATATTGTTATTTTAAAGCGGGAATCACAATTGTTTTATATATTCCGCACGGTGAAGAGTGCGCGCGCATCTGGAGGAACATCCATTGTTCCTGGATTCCATTTCATGGAAATACACCATTGTTCCGACGGTAACACTTGAATATACTTCCCATCAGCACCACACCCTGTGTATTATGAATACGTGAAGAGAATTTGATTTCACGTATATCCTCTCTTAGCCTTTGAATGCAAAAAAAATATTTTACACATTTTTGTCACCGCAAACATAGGAATTTATATGGACCATATACCGACATTAGAACAACGTGAACTTTATGAGTTTTTAACAACAAATCTAATTTGTTAATTTACGTTATAGTATGCGTCTTTTAATATTTAACTCGTATCTCGAGCGGAACCATGTACAATTAGCACTTATTAAAGACTGAGGATTGTTATGAGGACAACAAAATATTTTATGCGCTGAGAAAGTAACACTCAGATTATTAAATCGAAATAATATTTATCATTCCATTACGAAGTATGAGCATTTAATTATTAAACCCCCGTAAGCATTTAATTGAAAGTGTAAAATGTCGCCGAATAAAATTGTTCATATCGTTTGACATATTCTTTCATATTTATATTCTTTTATTATACATCTTTTTATTAACGTATGTAAATATTGAATATAGAATGCGAGGTAACTTGCCAATATAATCAGTCTAAAAAAGTGAGACAAAAAGTAAATGAGACTTTTTTCTCTACGGTTAAAAATTAATATAAAATATTTTCAATCGTACTTCAATCATTAAGAAATTATAGATAAAATCAAAAACGTCTTCATCTGTTCCGTCATTGAGAAGATGTTAATACATCCTCAATCTAGTCCATGTTTTCCTCACGTTTGTGCAGTTTTTAAGTTAAAGTTCCATAAACTGAAGCTAAACGATCGAATTTGGCTTACAATCTAAACGGCGGTTAATGGAAATTAACCCGCCGTTAAAATGTGGTGGAACGTGCATTTCATTGTAACCCAAAATTAGCTTTTTGACCAAGGTTGGTGA
Organism: Orussus abietinus; assembly: GCF_000612105.2. Taxonomy (NCBI): domain Eukaryota; kingdom Metazoa; phylum Arthropoda; class Insecta; order Hymenoptera; family Orussidae; genus Orussus; species Orussus abietinus. The sequence goes on from NW_019394250.1 coordinate 611,674, forward strand.
AACCCGGCATAACTCTCTCTTAACAATCTACCTCTCCCTTATAGTTAATTCATCGGCTTCCTGGAAATTTGCAATACTTTGACCCCTAAATTGAAAGATCCTGTATAAAGTCTCCGAGCAAAAATCAAAATTTCGCTTGATTTCAATGGTTTATACCACGGAATTGAGCCAATTATTTTGAAATTGAGTGTTCTAGAAGATTGTCTGACTTCTCCCCTAGGTAGAACGTGTAGATTGTCTTGTCAAAGGAATAGAAAGGCATTGAGAGTCGAAGGATTCGTTTCTAAGGCTGACATACCTGTTTATTTTAGGTGGAGAGCCTCCAGGCACGAGGAGCATCGTGGCTTACTCGTGGGCGCGAAGATTGGCACTCGATTACAGACCCTCTACCGAGTGCGCCGGTAATGGAACTCCGAGTATGGCGGTGCACGCACTCGATCACCTCGTAGACGAACCCTGGCTTGAGACAATCCCGGGACAACTATTCCTCTACAGCGCACATTTAGACCGAAGAGTACCCGGCTATCCCGGGATAAGGGTGATTGGCGTTAAACGGGGCAGCCTCCGGACCTTCACACTCTTCTGTACCGTTTGGTAAGTTATCGTCTCGCGCGTCGTTTCAATCGACCCATTGGATTCACCGTAAACGGTAGATTAAAATGTAATTCGGAGAAGTGCACGGGTAGAAAGGTCGATTTCGATGTAACTAAGTGGCAGTATTCCGTATATGAAATCTGCAAGGACGCTAGCTAGCCACGTTGCCAACCTGCCAATGTAGGGCATGCATTGAAACGTTACCTTTTCCTATGTAGGACCTAACTAGGACATTTTAAGTAGACTCAATAAAGGAAGCTTCGGACGAAATTGCATAATTGTGGTAGTGCATCATCAATATTTAACCGTCAAGCCTTCTTTGAGTTCAGTTAGATCGAAACCGATTTTTTTAATCATTTCTTTTGTACCCCTTTGCTATGATTTTATCTATCAGGGATGAGCAGAGAGATGTTTCATGCCATTGTTTGAAAGCGAGGCAAGAATTTAGCCATGTGTTCATTCCGAAAACCGTTCATAAAAATTAGTTTTCTACAGTACAGTTATATTGCCCCGTTCGTCCTTTAATACAGATGTATAGGGTTCTTCAGAATTTTCCCGGCTACACCATACCTATTCTTTGACGCCGTACCATTTTTAACTTCACCGTTAATACGTGCGTACAACATGCACACATGCGTACAGCATGTTTTTTCCATTTCCACGGTGACCAAAAGTTTTCCGCTTCTTAACCAACTGTATTATAGCTGTTGACCAATCACGAGGCCAACTACTCAATTTTGAACCGCTCTTCTTAAAATCAGTCAGACAATCGCCAGTTAAGAAAAATGTTACTTCCTTCTCCAAAAATGTAATGCGATAGTGGAGGAATCTTGTACCTTTCTTTGTAAAAGCAGTCTTCCGTCAGCCTTCGCCATCATCTCTGTTTGTTTCCTGTACATACGCATGAAGGCCTCACAAACTAGCTCCGTTCCTCATCAAACGTTTCACTTCACTTCAGGGTGTACTTTCTTCACACATTAAGCGTTTATCTTATCCCAAATTGCAGTTCCTTTCAAAACAATCGGGATTCATATAACAACTATTGGGCAAACGAGCTTGGCGGAACAGTATTCGTAGTCTTCTTTCCCAACCTACATTGAGCCTGATACCGAAAACGAAAAGGGCGATAACTTCATCCTATCGGTACTGTGCCGTATCTGAAATCTGCAGACGCATTTTTCTTCACCGATAGAGAACATTTCGCCCCTTGGAAACAGTTCCACGGCGCTAGGGAGCCGTGCCTCATTTTCGACAATAGCGTGAAACATCTCCCCACGTATTTCTGTAACTACCTAAATGTTAAGAATAAAAACAAAGTTACAATGGTACTATCACATTTCATTGCCACGGGTCCACTGGAACCAGATGGTAGTATACGATGTGTAAAATAAAGAAGATATGAAGCTTAAGTAAGCTCGAGTAAGGCGCTAACGGGAAAGTGTCGATAAAATTGTCTTTTATGCCATATTAAATCCTAACTAGGTATTAACCAGGAAAAGATATCTTGGATGACCAAATTTCGACTGGGACCTTTCTTAGCTGTTGTAATAATTCAGGTTAGAACTAACAGAAAGCGTCGATATACGAATCAAACTGTCGATTTGTTGCCAAGCTTCGCGGCCTATCGTTCGGTCGTTCGGGGGAGTCGCAAAGGGATTTGGTCGGGCTAGCGGACTTGCCGATGTCGAAGAGTCCGTAGGGTGACGACAGTCTTGGCATCGGCCCTTGGTGGCCCTGCTTGGTGAATACGGTCTTGGCATCGGTCCTTGGTAGCCGGTTGGCTCTCGGGTCTTCGGTCAATATCGGCGGAAAAGTTGTCTTGGATGTACGACCAAATTTCGACTGGGACCTTTCTTAGCTATTGTAACAATTCAGGTTAGAACTAACAGAAAGCGTCGATATACGAATCAAACAGTCGATTTGTTGCCAAGCATCGTGGCCTATCGTTCGGTCGTTCGGGGGAGTCGCAAAGGGATTTGGTCGGGCTAGCGGACTTGCCGATGTCGAAGAGTCCGTAGGGTGACGACGGTCTTGGCATCGGTTCTTGGTGGCCCTGCTTGGTCAGAGGTCGATCCTTGGTAGCCGGTTGGATCTCAGTGAATACCGGCGCCTTGCGATCCCCAGGTTCGACTTCGACGTTGGTCATCGCCAGGACGGGTATTGAGCGGTCAGCGATCCAGGAAGCGAGAGAGATAGATTCCGCGATTTCAATAATATAAGGATGGATCCCCTCTATCAAGCGCTCCCCCTCCCGATTATACAGTGCCGTGTCGATTGCGACCGGCCGCGATTCTTATAATCATTACAGTATGGTTGGAAAGTGAGAATGTGAAAGCCCTAAGCGGGGGTTTAGATACTCTCTGACGCTCAGTTATCCACAGGGAATGAATATATACAGACATTCATTGAAACGTTTTATTGGATTGTTACAAGGTAATGTGTATAGGAGACGTCTAAAGAATTTAACAAAAATACGTACTGAAACGTAAACGTTATTTCGTATCCTGCAATCACAGTTAAGGATCGAAACCGAAAAAAGAGGGTGAATCCTCTTTCTGCCAGGGGAACAATTAATTTCAGTATACTGATTCGTTTACCATTTTCTAACATAACTGACTAGGACTTCGAGTCGTGGATAGTGACCATCTGAGAATCGTAAAGAGGAAATGAGAATATTCGCCGTGCAAATCCGAACATAAAAGCCCTTCATTTGGTCATTGGACACTTCATTTGGTATCAAAAAACACGAGGAATTTTTCTAATATTTTCATTCCGCTATTTTATTCCGGGAGCAAAACGTGTGAATTTGATTTTACATATTTTTAAAACGTTCATAATGTATTCGTCAGGTAATATTTAAAAAATTCTTGTATTAAAATGAAACGAAATGTTTTGTATATCTGATAAAAAAAATATTACGAAGCCACACGGAGCTAATATTATATAAATATTATAGAGATAATATTCTAAAGTAAACGTTTTGCAAATATTTCAAATGTCTGCTAAATATTTACAAAATGTACGATATTCGTTAAATATATAGAAAATATAGGACAAATATTTTGTGCTACTTGGCCTGTATATCGTTTTTCACGTATCAGCCAATCAGCAAATTAATTTACGTCTACGTGTGGAAGTATGAATGCATCAATTTTCAATTCGTCGGTTAACCCTTTGCGGACGAGACGTTTCCATTATAAAGGCTTTCGGGCGACTGAGAGTCGCCTCTCGTCCGCAAAGGATTAATCGAGTCCCAGAGGATCGGCATCTTGATTCCGATGGTTCATAACAGTAACGTCTGGAAAGGACTCTCAATGGTCAAAGAAGTAGATGGATTGAGTACCTTTCGAGGAGAACGACGGTAAGCGAACGGGGAGCTTTAGAAGTACATGAATAACGCCCGATAAGAATATGACTAGCTTGGTCGGATCGCTCGCGGTACTGATTGTGAGTCCAGGAAGAGTAACGCACTGCCTTGACACTCCTCGAGGAGACGACGGCCATCTTCCGTGCTCATATTTCTCTTAACGGAGAGCTTTTTCCCGCGAGTAATTGCGCCCTGGTGTCCCTGGAACCGACCGGTCCCTCGAGACGTGGAGCTTTACCGGTCGCGCTGGTGCCCATTGTGGAAGCAAGCTCGTTTACTTCCCGCCGACTCGTCCCAATTTCTTATTCCCTGCAAAAACAGGTCCGTGCAAAAAATCTCGCCTAGTACAGGAATGCTACTAATTTCCTTTCTTGAAAAGAAACATTATTTAGATTTCCCGCTCCCTAGTAGCACAAAATATTTATCTTATAACAAATGTCGTACAATTTGTAACTATTTAGCAGACTGTAATGTTGTTTTCTTACTCTGTCTTTTTTACTCTCTTTTCTTCTTAACTTTTCTCTTAACAAGTCGCGAAACGAAATAAACAAATATAAGATAGGGCTAGCGCAATACAGATGCTCACTTAAATTAGAATTTTACGAATCAGAAAATATAAGTCTCTCTAAATTTGACTGGCTTCAATCCAGGGGATTCACTGCACTCGATGCAGGCGAGAAGGTTGTGCATCCCGTCGCAGGAGGATGAAAGGGTGGTCACGTATGGGCAGAAACAAACGTTCTTCTCTTATGCTCCATCCTGGAACCCTTGGACGGTTCAGTCCTTTCTAACGATGCGCACCAGACGAAGGTTGGCGGTAGAGAGAGCGAACGCTGGCCTTCCGATAACACCGAAATGGTAGCACCGGAGAGATTACTCGGACAACCCGGTAGAGGCCTCACAGATCGGTTACATGCAATTGCGCGAATATTCAAACATGAAAATTACGCTACAAGACATTTGAAATATTTACAAAAACGTTTACTTTATAATATTGTTTTTATAATATTTTTCACCCCGCTCTCCTCGTGACCCGTTTCCTGGCCGATTCAAAAGTGTCAATGATTCCCNAAAAACGTTTACTTTAGAATATTGTTTTTATAATATTTTTCACCCCGCTCTCCTCGTGACCCGTTTCCTGGCCGATTCAAAAGTGTCAATGATTCCCTAGCTGCCCAACAGTCGTGACGTGGTTTCCCCAGACTCTTTTTTGTTTCCGCGCTTGAAAACTCCAATGAAAGGATAACATTTCGGGACAGTTGATAACGTCAAAGCGGCTTGCACCAAGGCTCTAAAGGACATTCCGGCTGAGGCCTACCGTGCCGCCTTCGATGCCTAGAAATCTCGCTGGAAGCGATGTATCGACGCAGGAGGAACCTATTTTCAAACCATTTAACCCTTTCGTTACCTCGGACGAGATATTTCGCGACCCAATACTGGCCGATTAACGCTTTTGACGAGATATCTCGCGACCCGATACTGGCCGATCAACGCTTTTGACGAGATATCTCGCGATCCGGTAGTAGCGGTTTAACGCCTTTGACGATAATCTAGCTTCCTAGCACCAATACTTTGACATTCTAGATGAATATATTTTATAATTAATTCTATTCGTATAGCTAAAAGGAAGAAATAAATACAGTTTTTATTAATTTAATGAAATTATTTTTATTTACTTTCTACCTGGTATAATTGAAAACATGGTGTTACGCATAAAGCGACTACCGGGTCGCGAGATATCTCGTCAAAAGCGTTGATCGGCCAGTATCGGGTCGCGAGATATCTCGTCAAAAGCGTTAATCGGCCAGTATTGGGTCGCGAGATATCTCGTCCAAGGTAACGAAAGGGTTAATGTGTTGCACCGATTTGATCTATACATTTTTTTAAATCAACTGCCTGACATTACTTTTCGGTCAAACCCTGTATGTTACCCACTTAAGAATTCGGAATGACGTTACCATCAAAAAGGGAATAGATGAATTTTATTTTATCGACATTGTTCGTTTGTGGAGAAATGACTAGATAGGGAGTGGATTGCGAAGTGGCTTAACTTTAGCAATTCGTTTATCAACGATAACGGAACCGTTGCACTGACTGGCGAATTCATGAGATCTTACAACTTTGACTATGATTGAACGCGAACAAATACTTTGATGGTCTCGCGGTAGACGCAAAACTTATGCGATTCGATAATAGATGCTTACGAAGATTCGCGGAAAGCTCAAGGCTAGGAGCTACGACGGTTTATGGCTATGGCAGATTCTCTTGCGCGAGAAGAGAGCGCCGTTAGCAAGTTCTAGGATGCTGAGATGAAGAAGATCTCATCTGAGAACGAAACGCTTGGAGTCGAGAAAGTCTGGAGAGACTTTGTAGAAGGGCGGAGTTTTGAGAAAGACATCGACGATAGGTTGACAGAAAGTCGGACTGCATTTTGCAATGCGTAGGATTGGTTGGAAGGTCTCGAGGAGAGGGAAATTTAATGCAGTTAAGGAGACGAGAGTGGGGACTGCAAAGATGGAATACAGGACGACGATTTCTAGGAAAGGACTTGAAAATAGGGCCAAAGGGCCAAGGAGAGAAATTGCCATGATCGAGTACGTGCTCGATTTCAAAATTTAGTTTAAGTGGTAGAGACATAAACAATTCTTCCCGGGACATTGCTAGCGCTGGTTTCCATATGGGATGAAGGAGACAACTTGAGGCCGAAGAGAGAAGTGCTTAGGAGAAATGTTCTAGAGAATTAAGCCGAGGCGAAGGCCCTGACTACGTCGTCGTCGACCCTTGGCGGAGAGATTTAGGCCCCGGGACGGTGCGATAGGTCGCGAGGTCTGATTTCGGAGATACTGGACCAACCGCACCCATGGATTCGGAATCAAAATCGTCAGATTAATAAGTTTTGATTTTCAAACACGCCTTAGCTACATCGGCCCGAACAGGCATCGATTAAATTTCTCAGCGCCTTTCAAATCACGTTAAGGGGCCTTAAGTTTCTCACGGTATTCGTGGCCGCTGAATTCAAATCTAACAACATAATTTCGAGAATGTGATGTTTTTAAAGTGATAAAGACAAGCAGATCCACTGGAAAACGATAATTTTTAATTGCAAAATCTAATCGAGGAGGCGGTCTCGGCTCTAAATCAGAAAACAATCTGAAGATCTTAAATCCCTAAAGTGGGGACGACAATTTCAATACATGGCGTTGTATCTCCTTATACTAGTTCGTGGTTTCAATGTTTCGTCGGATCGACACCGTCATGTGTCTAAACCAAAACGTATCGCATAGCGTTAATTCAGTTTAACCCTTTGTGATCGGTAAATTTCTCTGATGGGAGTACTGGATTGTCGGCGCACATTTAGTTGGTTGGCGACGCCGCTTTTACAACACTCTAAAAATGCCGACACTGTAGCGGCATCGATCGCAAATAGCAACTTAAATGTTAATAATTATGATGTTTTACTTATGCCTAGCTCCTGAAATTATTAGCACATTACTTGTATATTTAACATTTGGAAGATAAAATATATTAGGCATCCACTAGGGTGCTGTGACAGGCACCAAGAAATTTAATTGAAACCAGTAAAAAAGAATTCTACTAACTCATATACCATTTGACATGGCCTCCAATATTTTTTCATAACATCACTCATCGATAATCGTGTGATGACAAATGGCGCGTCTCGATACCGATATTTATGATATGGGTATCGATTAAACCAAATTCGAGTTTGGAGCCACGGCCGTGTTACAGTATTGGGTGGAGGGGCCGGGTTCGATGGATCGCGACGTGCTCGAGGGAATATTTCGAATGTAACGAGAATTAAGTAATCCACTTACTTTTCTTTAAGATAACAGCAATCCATTTATTTAATATGGGCAGCCGAGTCCTCGAGGAGCGGGGATGCGACGAAAGTCGATTTGTAGGTCTAGTCACAAATTGTCACCCGCGCTAGCGAATACAATAAAACCAACAGTTCGGGACGGAGCGACGGGCAACTGTCCTCGGAGACTGCTCGAGAGCAAAGAAGACCTCTCCTCTCAAGTTAGGCCCGAGGTCCTCGAAATTCAGGAGGAGAGGGACGTGGAGAGGGCCAACCGTCGGTGTCGTTGGCCCTCGAAATGTGAACAATAGAACGTTCGAGAATAGACGAAATGTTCCGAGATTAAGTTCGATTTATGTTCTCGTCACAATCGGGAACTAGTAGATTTACACTCAGTTGCCATTGTCTTTGTTTCAGGTACCAGGAGGGAGGATTAGTTAAATCCTTGAGCATGGAGTCCCTGATAGCCGACATCTGGTTGGATGAATGGGGTGGAAACACTATCACCTATACAGGAATTTTGGCGACTTGTCCAATTCCCAGATCTATTCTACCTCTAAAGGTTACAATAAGCCCCACTCCCTGTTACGAGAATCCTAGTCATAGTTTAATAATAAACCAGAAAACCGCACACCGCCCTAACACCAAGAGGCAATTTACATTGTGCATCAAAGGCTTGGACTTCGAGGAAGATGTCTCCAAGAAGCTGGTTGCTTTTGTAGAGTTGCACCGTATTTTAGGTGCCAGCTTCTTCCACTTCTATGTTTTGAACGTCCATGAAAATGTACTCAAGGTGTTGAGGCTCTACGAAAGATCTAACGTTGTTAGATGGATCAGATTCAGCTTGCCCGGTGATTTACCTAATGAGAAAAATGAGAGAAGATCGTTTTTAGAAAAGAATCCCTGGATCAAAAGACGAATGGAATTAATTCCTTACAACCATTGCTTTTACGAGAACCTTCAAGATTCCGAGTATGTGCTTCCGATTGACTTGGACGAAACCATTGTTCCAAGGCGTTGCAGAAACTGGTCTCACCTTTTGCTTGACGAGAGGAAAAGGTTAGGTAAATCGTTCAAGGATTTCGCCTCCTACGCAGTGAGAAACGCTTATTTCTTTCCGGAGCTTCAAAACCGTAGTCACTCGACTCGTGATGCCGATCGCGACTTGGATTTTGATTACATGGACACTATGAGATCAGCTATCATTTCACCTGAAGGGGATTCAGTCAAAAGCTTTATTTCTACAAAGCGTGCTCTAACCGTACACAACCATTATGCATTAACAACGCTAAACCCTTCGACAAAGAGAGCCCATCATTTCGATCCTAGGGATGTCCTAAAACATCATCATCGAGTTTGCGACAGTAAGCACATTGACTGCGATTTGTTAATGGAGGATGTTCGTATAGACAGATCAGCCCTGAGATTTGCCGATGAACTAAAAAGCAGGATCAAGACTGCTTTTGACCACCTCAACGCTTTGTCGATGTGATGCTGATGTGTAAATAAAGATCTCCAATAAATCATAGTTTTGATTACCTCGCAAATACATTCGTCAAGAATACACCTGCGTCCATCCTTATTCATTTATGATATCTGAGATTAAAATAAAAGTTAAAACCTTTAGAACGATTCCAATGCTCATCAGATTAAATACTTCCACGTCAATGAAAGTGTTGCACAAATGATTGCTTCGTTTTGAATTCAACATTTAAAACAATTTGATATAATAATGTATCCAATATTTCCCGTCAGAAATTATGGACTTTGACGCTTGAAATCATGTGAAAATTAGTTGGAAATCATTGAGAAATCACTTAAACACTCACAATTTTAAGGCCGAACGTCCCTTGTCCCCGAATTGCAGTTGTTTATCATATGAAATTCAAAGGCAATCGGCTCTCAAAGAAGAAAATCGTTTTCACTGATTTCCAAGTGAATAGCCCCTCGGATATGACTGATGCTGTTTAGCGTGACGCATTTACACTTTTTAATCCCAGCTAAATTAATGTTCTCACGGTGTTGATCCGTAAAAAAAAAAAGTACGTGCACTCGACAGTTTAAATACGGCTAAAGCGGCTAGGGAGTGATTCATTAATGGGAGGTTCATATAATGCCCATGTGCTGCAGAACGGCGTTTATGTGCTTTAGGGGCCATGCATATCGCCGCGGCTACGGACGGTGATTCTGCGAGCGGACGAGCGCTGCGACATCGTTCAATAGGTAGGATTAATAGTTTCAGGTTCCTTGCAGGCTTCACGTGCTTAAAGTACGGCCCGGCGGTATTGAGATGCAGTGATACGCAATTCGAGTTGGTGAAAATGTTGACACGTCATTGGAATTCCTTCGGGTAAGTACGGTGCATAAGAAAGTAATATGCAAGAATATATGTATAATCAGGACACAATTATCGATTTCGAAGATGGGTATGTAGGCTTATTTTGATTTTCCCGGGCCTACCGACGTACTCCACTAGGTTCGCCTGAATCGATACCACATCGATCGAGTTATCGACAGCGACCGACCCTTCGTTCATACACGTCGGCGAAGTCAGAAGTTTGATTAGTGCGTAAGAAACGATTCGAGGGAGAATAAAATTACGTTGCCACAGCTTATTCACTGAGTTATCCTGAGGAAACCTTTTGCGATTAACCACCGCGCCACCGTAGATTCACCTACAGGGATGAAATTATATTAACCTAGTGTCGACAATGCTCGTGGAATCGCGAACGTCAACGGAGAGAGCGAGGTGCCGAGGGCGAACTGATTAACCGTGACAATAAAGTCGATTAGAATTGAACTCAATAACCGAATGCTAACAATCTTATATATGATTACGAAAAACAATGATACTATATTTGGACTTTACGCGGTATCGATAGAAGATCGTAAAACAAGGTGGAGCGGGAAGAACGTCGGAGTTCTCAAAAAGTGGAGCGGTCGAGATCGGTGATCTCTGCGAACCGGAGAAGAGTATATTCTCGCGGGAGATATTAGTAGAATTTGTTCGTCTCGGTGGAAAAATGATACAGAGGAGCCTGTCCCAGGATACTGTCCTCGAGGATGAAGTTTTGTGAAGGAGCAACGCGGATAAGTCTAAGGAAAGCGGGGTTGCATTTAACAATTGAAGGCGATTGGTGGTAGGACTTTTAGGAAAGAGAATGTTATGCACTTTAGGAGTCGTAGGTGTGGAAAGCAAAAATGAGCTACAGGACGAGTAGTTCTAGGAAAGGAACAACTCAAAGGCTAAAGGACCGCGGCGACAGAGAAGTACTCGATGTTTTAGAGTTTAGGGTTTAATTTATGAGCTTCAAGAGCGAGATGTACGTGAAAAGGAGAAAGCGAAGAGAGTCACGGGATAACGCGAAGCATGTGAGAATTTGACAGAAGGTACACACGGACTCGAAAGAGAGGAACATCCAGGTCGCTGGGAAAGAATACCTTGCCCCGGGGGTTCGAGGATCGCCTCTTACCCTTAACGGCATTCACCACTAAAGTGGGGACGATGACTTCCACCGCTAGATGGCATTAGCATCGAATTCGGTGAGAGGTAACCAAAACGTACTTTCTCGCTCGGATGAGGAAGACGCGACGCATAATGGGCGGTGTTTAGCAACGGGCGAAAAATGTGTGCGTATTTTGCACGTATAGGACTCACACAACGGCTAGACGCCTCTGGACTAGGCGCCGAAGCGTGTGTGACCCCCGGCCGTACGCACACGCCAGTTGGACGCTCCGCCTAGTCGGCAACGGTTGCCAAGGAATGCCCAAATTCCTCGCGAGAAACTCGAAAATCCAGAAAAAGGTCCTCCACGGAGACAACGATTTTGAGCGTATTCCTCAACCGATCGAGCTCAACGAGTGCTCGTTTTAAAGATAAAACGTTGACGTGTGTTTATATGGAAGCGATTCTTGATCAAGCACCTCGTTCCTAGTTAAAAGGGCATTGAAATTATGTCGTTGCACTTTCTTATATGAAAATGACCACTTATCGAAAATCGCTCCCATATAAACACAGGTCAACATTTCATCTTCGATATGAGCACTCGTTGAGCTCGATCGGTTTAGAAATACGTTCGGAATCGATGTCCCCGTGAGGCCATGCAAAATCGCTGGAGTGGTGAGCGCCCTTAACGGACGGTCAGGCGCCAGGTTGTCCGAAGGGTCGTCTGGTCCGCTCGAGTGTCTCTGTGACTCGATATAATTTTATCAATCGCTAATTCGTCTTAACATACTGATCTTAACACCTACGAAAATATGTATTCAATTCTTGGAGCGAATATTATAATTTGTTATTTATGTGAGGCGCATCCTACGTGGAAACATTTTGGGGAGCTGACCGGGCGCTAACGAGACCTTTTTGAACTGGATTGTGCTCTGAATGGACGATATTGATTAAATGCCGATCACAAATATACCTCTTCTGATAACTTAGGCCCAGACTGGACTAGATAGATTTGGCTAGCGTTCTTTGTTTACTGCTAGAATTGTTAGGATGCAAAAAAATGTGAAAAGAGTGTCAATTGGAGCGAGAATGGAACACGTTCTACCTTCTGGTTGCTGCACAGAAACTATACCAGCACGTGATGTTGGGTTTTCACGGAGCGTGAACCACTGCCGTGAATGTCTCTATGCTTGCGTGGCTAATCACGACAATCGAAAACGTGAATCGTTCACATGGATTTACCAGAAGCCGACCATGGATGATCTAGTTACCGAGGGTTGTGCCGTTTTGAGTTGTTTTATGTGAAACATTGAAAACAAAATACGGCACTTTCGCCAAATAACGCAACAAAGACGTGAAATAAGACATCAATGGGTTAGAGAGTGGATATTGCAACGATGAATTTTGGGAGCAACGCATTTTCTCCAATCTTGACAATAAGAACTGCTTAAATTGTTTAATTTGACAATCACTTCTTTTGGTCCAAATCCAGATATATTTAAAGACTCGGTAATTCTTTTAGCTGCGACCCTTCGCATGTCTCGGTTGCGATATCCTTCTAAAGTAGGATATTATAGAACCTTTTCCACTTTATACAAATCTAGAAAACGTGCAGTTTCGTTGTCATGAAATTTAATCAAATGTTGGGCCTTATTCCCCAAAGTTACCTTACTCGGTTTTATAATGCGCGCCAAATATGAATTTTCATCGTTGTATTAGTAACTTATATGAGGGTGCTTCATGTTCGATACTGCGGTTAGCAATTGTTACGTCTGAGTGGGTGAAATTGAATGAAAATGTTAGTGATAAAGTAATTATTTATTTGATTGTCTGAACGACTTTAAGGCGCTACAAGTTGACTTGGAATAATTAGGGGTCCCTTGTTGTTAGGAAATAGAGAATGTAGTATTAATACAATATTAAGTGTCGAGCACTTCAAATATACTCATTCTGTATACGATTTTTATTGTGTGCTATTTTAGTGAATTATTCAAATTCAAGCCTTTCTCGTATCAATCGCTGCTCAGACTTTCTCGCACAAATGAATTTGGCCATTTCTTGATAACGAGCACTTCATATAGACAAATATTCTTTCTTACAATCAGTAAAAGTCCCAGGCTTTTGTAGAAATTTATTACGAACAATCGTAAAGAATACCATTGGAAAGTATTTACCAAAGGGGAAACTACGACCGTTCTGGTATAACCATCCATTTGTTGACTATCTCTGTCGATCTCTTGAAAAATGTGACTCACTGGTTATCCCTTAGCGAGCAACGAACTCGGAATGGTTTTTTTTTATACTACATCCCTTCCACGGCATTGACTTCTTTTTCTGACTCTACGTGATTTTTGCGCGCAGGGCTGCAAGATCCCAGTCCTGGAATCTTAGGAAAATCTTTTTGTGTAGGATGACTACTACTGTAGGATGTTTTTTAAACTTTTAAAAGGACTCGACTCTTTTAAACAGCAATTATTCCAGGCATTCTTTCTATAGAATATGCCCCCAGTAGCACGAAATACTTGTATTATATCTTCAATATACATGTAACTAATATCGCACATTTTGTACATTTTTAGCAGACAATTGACATATTTGCAAAACATTTATTTTATTATATTATTTTTCGAATATTTGTATAATATTAGCTTCCCGTATTTTTGTGGTATTTTTCTTATAGATATACAAAACGTTTCGTTCCATTTGAATATAAGCATTTTTTAAATATTATCTGCCGAATACAGTATAAACCAAAAAATTGTCCTGTCCTACTTTGTTGATGATTGGGGTACTACAAATTATCTCGAAATTGAAAAAGATAGGTAACGCATGGTAATGTAAATCCCGATCAAGAGGTGCCAACATTTAAATTCTTCTGTGACAGCAGTGACCTGTACCAGAAATGGAAGGTTTTATCTAAGCTCTGCCCCATATTCAAAATCATGATAACATTTCGACACGGAATCTTCCTACATTTTCCTCCTGAAGTGGTGAATTTGCATGTAAATGATCGGGATATTAGTAATTCGGCGATTCTCTTCCTTCCTCCACCCTGGTTTCTCCGCCTTTCTAGATTTCCGAGCTTCTTTAGAGGTCCCTACGCCCTGAAATCTGCATATACAGGGCACTATTTATCGACTTGTCTTTTAGAAGAATTCATTTATGAATGCAATTTTCATTTAAAAATTGAAAAGTGCAGTAAAAGTGCAGCACGAAATTATAATAATAAAATAATCGCCACAAGTAAGAAATAGTAGTAATGATAACAAAGATAAAACATTATGGAGAATCTTATTGTCTAGATGTATTAGGTTGGTAAGAAAATTATATTATTTTCCTGTTGCTACAATTGAAATGTTCATTATTTCGTTGTTCTTTGTGCGATTTAGACAATTTTGGTATTGATCGAAAGCTAGTATTTCCAAGTTTTGATTTTTGACATGACAGGTGTTTTTTAATCGTTAAATTTTGAGAAATAGGGGTATATTATGGATCAAGAAAAACTTCATTGTAGGGACTCTATGCTTTATGAGTTCCACCTGCGACGGAATGTTCCAATGCGACGGAAGCTCATACAAATTTGTGTTTCGTCTTTGGACCATCTAAAGTTAAAGTACGGTCCAAAGATGGTTTGAACAATTCAAGTAAGGTGACAGGAAGCTTCAAGATGAACCTCGCACTGAAAGACCAAAGGAGCTTGATGACGACATTCTGAGGGCTATAGTGGGTAATGAACCACTATTGACTACGAGAGAGATCGGGGATAAGTTAAGCGTTAGCCACATAACAATTGCAAACCACTTGAACAAGCTTGGCTTCGTTTACAAATGGTGTCGTTGGATTCCCCGTGAATTAAACGAAAAAAATATGGCAGATCGAATTTCTATTGCTTCTTCTTTGCTTGCTCGATAACAATATCAGCCTTTTTGGATCACCTGGTTACTGGTGACGAAAAGTGGATCGTGTATGACAATGTAGTGAGGAAAAGAGCCAAGATAATGCCAAGCAGTTCGCCTCCTACCATTGCGAACGTCAATTTGCACCAAAAAAAGTTAATGCTTTGCATTAGGTGGGATTGTTGATCCACTGGGAACTGTTGCAACCGGATCAAATTGTCACAACAGACCTATATTGTGATCAGCTAACCCGACTGGATACAAAAATACGTGAACTTTGTCCAGCACTGTATAACCGAAAAGGTGTTGTCTTCCGACATGACAATGCCAGGCCTCACGTGTCTTTAAGGACGAAAGAGAAGCTCCAGGCTCTTGGCTGTGAAGTTTTATCATATCCATCATACTCACCTGATCTGGCACTATCTGACTACCACTTGTTCCTCTCTTTGCAATATTTTCGTAAAGGAAAGAAATTTCGAAATTTTCAGGATGTCCACAGGGCAGTGGTAGATTTCCTGGATTCAAAGAATAGGATCTTTTATACATCCGGTATAAATGACGTTGTTGACAGATGGAGGAAGGTCATAGAAAACAGTGGTCAATTTTCATTAATTAATCTCACTTATGAGCTTAAATATAAGAAATTGAAATTTCCTCAAAAAACGACATAACTTTCTTACCAACCTAATAATATTTAGAAGTTAAATGATGGACACGGCTCCATAGGGCACAGGCGTGTCCATCATTTAACTTCCATTCCTACAGCAGAAGTTCTGGAATCTGAATAAAAATTAGTACAGAAAGGGGTGCATCTAGGCAGCAGCATGCAGTTCGTTCCCCGAATCCGTCGCGTTAGGTCAGTTCAGTTCATAAGTTCTCTCTTTGAAATCCATTACGTTATTTTCGTATATGACTCTGCAATATTCCATTTCTCTAGTATTCAAAATTATTCGAACTAGGTCCTGCAACTCTTCCTTTTCGATTCTAGTCTTTCAAGAAGCATAAAATATAACAAACGTGCGCGGACGACGTCATGTTGATTAGTGGTTAGTCTATCAGTATATCATTTTTTATATAAAAAAATGAAATTTCATCAGTTTCAGGACTTTCCTTACAATCTTCACGTTCAGGTTGTGAAGTTTTAAACGATTCGGTATACCCAATTCGGAGAAAAAGTTTCATGAACGAAACCTCTTCGACGCCACTTTCACATTATCTTAAGCGCCATGTCCATCACCGGTGGCTGACAATATGCTTTTCGTCAGATAAAGTCAAATATGGCGAGCTAAACGTAAAGAAAGACAAAACAGATTTGGAGCTTAAGATGTTAAAGTTTGCCAAATCTGTTAGTTCCTGGTATCCGTAACGCAGAGAGTGCAAAGTGCAAGATACCGTCGATCGATCTCTACCCTAGAAAACGTCTAGTTGGCCTGATATATCCCTTGGTAAGAGTCGACCCCCAGTCCGCCGTGAATTACGGTGTCAATCCGCGCAAGTCAAGGACCGGTGGGGTAGGTCGGTTCCTCCGAACCGTCGGCGAATCCGGTGGAAGTTCCCGCTGTAGGACGATACTTATTTATACCCTCGTGCAGGCGTGGAAGCTACGGAGTTGTGTCGAATGTCAGGCATGCGCTTCGTGCTTGAACTGGCGGCCGGAGGAGGAAGGCACGTGGACTTCAGTCATCCTGGCGCAACCGCCAGGACTGCTCCGTACGCCCACGACATTTCGCGCCTCTGATCGCGAAAACGCCACGCGACTCTGCCGGAGTTAAACGTTCTCCTACCAATTGTCAAATTAAGGGCCCACCTGATACAACTAAATGGGAAATGATTCTTCTAAATGTTCCCCCAATCTGATCGCTGAGCTCAGGAACTCATCCCAGACGATAACTTGTCCAGCAGTTCCGTTGACAAGAACAAACGCTTTCAGTAGCCGAATCAAGATTCTTCCGAGTTTCGAGGATTTACCAACTTTGGGAGGAATTGTGTTCACGGTTATGGGAAGTCCGTCCAGGCCTGGAATAAGAATTTCGGTTGAAGTGGAAGAGTCGTAATCAAGGCGGTTTGTTAAGCATCAGCAGATGTGCGGCTCAGGGCTCTAAGATGAGAACGGAAGACAATAAGTTTCGCACCTTCAGTAATTTGTCCCTCGTTGAGGAGTGTACTCAAAAATCGCTACTCAAAGTGCTGACCAGAGCACACCATGTTACCAGATGGACGTAGAGTGCATCGTTTGGGAGCCAACAGGGACGCGTTTGGAACACCATCTTCTGGAGTCTGGGACCGATAGGACCATCCACGTGCAATAACTACTTTACCAATTGGTCCTTTCTCATGGGCCAGCAGAATTTCAAGTTTGAACAGAAGCTTTCGAGCGGTGTTATCGGTTCGTTCCGCTTATATCGGGACGCAATGGTTATGTGTGCAGTTTTATGTGAAAATATCATCGAGAAATGCCGGTGACATAAAGGGCCAAAGTAGATGCGATCGAATGGTCTGGTGAAAAACTTGACGGGAGCTTCATTTCGGTTTGTGCGTTTTCTTCGGGCGAGATTGGACGCTCTTGGGGAAATCGTAAAGCTTTTTACGTGTCCCACGATTACTTTTCGGTTCTTGACCCACGTAACTGCTCCCATCTGTGCGGGATATTAAAATGATTCTCTGTTAAACGAAAAGAATAAAACCGAATGAAACTAAATATTAAGAATTGTAATAATACTTTACTACTAAAAAATTAACGAATTACTGAACGATTACAAACGCATGTCTATATTAAATGAACTGTCTTT
Organism: Orussus abietinus; assembly: GCF_000612105.2. Lineage (NCBI taxonomy): Eukaryota > Metazoa > Arthropoda > Insecta > Hymenoptera > Orussidae > Orussus > Orussus abietinus. Next base: position 629,585 of record NW_019394250.1, read on the forward strand.
GTAACAAATGAACCTGAGTAGCTGTTACACAAGAAACGTTATTCTGATAATTTGAGAAAACTCCGAATTTCTTTTGGCATTGAGCACAATTAAGGGCCATGTCTACTCAATGGTTTATCCGCATGAAAGTGCATATTTAAAAAATATTGTTCCATTTCGAAGTTTATGGTACTCGGCAACAGTTGGTTTCTCAGATCGATTTAATCACTGTTGTTAAGCGTCTATTATTGTGAAATACAAAAATAGCGCAGAGCAGACATACCGATACGCTGACAATTGTGATTGATAGTTTCAATGCAATATTTATAATATTTTTATTCAGATAGTATTAAAACTGTATTTTAATGTGATGAGTTAGGAAACACGGACTTCTTGCAATTGTATCTAAATTTATTTAATTCTAAAACATACGGATGCTACTACTACAACTACAAACGAGCAACTCATAACTAATGAAATATTGATATATGCGTTGTTTAAATGTTGATGAACATACTTTTTGATTAAAAACCTAAGCTAAACTTAAATTATATAAGCAATTAAAAAAACGTTCTGTACATCGTTCGATAACTCAACATGTACCCAATTTAAAAGACTGTAGATTGTTAGTTGCCTACAATGCTACTTAAATAGCATTAAAATATCGTTCTCTCTATTATTATTGTTTAAATTAAAATTATTTAGCGGTTTGTAAATGCAACCTAGATACTAAATAAGGCGAAGTAGGAACTATGTATGAAATAATGTGTAGATCCAATGTATAAACATACTACACAATCTAGAAATGTAAAAAGTTAGGAAATATTGAATATTTGTGATAATTGTTAGTGAAAAAAGTCGGCATATTTTAATCAAGGACTGAATAATTCAATTTTGGAGTCTTAAAAAATATTTGTCAGCTTTAAACCTTCATAAATAATGAATGGCAGAAAATATTAAGGAAAGAATATGTACTAAAAAGTTAACCTATCCACAAAGTTTTTTTAACAAAATTATCGGCTACGTGTATATTAATGTTTGATGAATCAGTTATATTTTAACAGCTAAATATTTTGGTATTTATACCCTCGTAACATATTTAATGATATTTACCGCAAACATAATTAATATTAATAGCGTGGAGAAATCGTTAGAGTAACTGAACAATTACTGATAATTTGAAAAATCCACTCAATACCAGAAGTTTAAATTAAATCACGCAATTTATTGAACGTATTAACTAACCCTCTTAAAAAACAGCAGAAGATTAAAATAAAATTTCGCAATGGCTCATGAAACTTCTTAAACCCTGTTTTAAAGAGATTTAATTCAGGCATAGCTTAAAAAACTCAACAAACGATAAAAGTGTCTCTTCGAGATCAAGTCGATTAATGATAAAGTTACTCTTTCGAGAAGAGAAAAATATATCCCGTTAAAAGTGCAGTTCTTTAAAAAAAATTCTATAATTTTTCTTCATTAACCGTTGAATTTGCTAACACTTAGAAAAAAACCAAAAGAACACTCGTAACGAGACTCGGATGCTCGAGAAGAGCAGAGAAATTATACCCTGTTGAATATTCATAGGTCGTTCGGATTAAAACTCTAAATTCGCGAAACTCGACGTTCAGAGCTATAAATATCATCCCGGCGTTACTAAGTATCGCATCGTGGCAGCAAAACTCGAAGACAGGATACGACGATGGACGATCATCAGATTCGGCTTGAAAAATCTTCTTAAACCGTTCCAGGAACGTTCCACAGTTTAAGTGCCAGTAACGGCCAGATAACGTCGTAGTTCCTCTAGAAGAAACGTAGGATCATCAGACCTTCGTTGCCCTCCCAAAGGGCTCCTCAAACTGCGAACAATAAGAGAACAACCTTCAATTGCACCTCCCAAAACGTAGGAGTACAAAAGCATCATAGAGAGCGAGCTATTTTCAGTAAATATTCGCATATGTGTAAAAGAAAACCTATGTAAAATAGAGTATAGTTTATGTAAGTAGATAACGACTGCAGTTATACGGAAGAACACACCAAACGAACGGGATGATAGGACAGGTCGTTAGTAAGGAAATACAGGAAGACAATATGGAAAAGATGTCATAAAATGTCTGTAAATTCTTCAGCTTGCTTGATAAAGTCTTTGTTGATCCCGGGTGCTCGCACTTTGTTGTTAAAAACGGTCGGTCTTTGAATCTAATCTAGTCCAGGGAGATAAACACGGTTCTGGGAAGATCAGCATAAGACCGAATGGATACGATCCTGGCAGGGTTCTTGAACCGTAAAATGATAGAATGACTGTCGATGTAAAGAGTCACGATACACCATGAAACATAGCAATTCTTGGCCGGATCGCGCCGTTGCTGTAAAAGTTCGCATTGATCCTATTTCCCGAGCTTATACGATAATTCCCACGTTTTATGAAGAAGAAGCTTGCGAAGATACGAATTATTTTGACAAATCTGATCGGTCACGTACAAAGAAGGAACGTTTGTATGGTGGATCAGACTATCAGGGTGGAAACAAGATTAAGAACCAAAGAACGAATTTGAACGTGGAGGGTGAACACACAAATAGATCTTTAGGTCGTATCAAAAAGGAAACTTCTTACGATTTAGAGCGAGCGGAAGTTATCACGGAGAAAGTTGCTATAGGTCATGAACAGAAAAAGAGATTTCTAAACATTCAGAGATGGCGGAAATTAAGAAGCAAATCTGACGAAGAGCTTACGAATGACAATGGGAAACGTGAAAAGAATGGTATCGATTATTCCTGCGAGAGTATTCAGGATGTGGGGGTGAAAACTATCTTAAAAGAGGAAGAAAAGAGATTTAATACTCAAAATCATTGCACGGTATTTTATGAAGAGAATGATATAAACTCAGGTCCGAAACAAAAGCGATGGAAGAAATCTGCAGATGTTCCGAGAAAGCAGAATAGTCAAAAAGGTAACGACGAGGCATCTTGTTGGAAAAGTGACTTTGGTATGACGACTATCTTAAGGGGAGAAGAGAACGATGACAACGCAAGTGATGAGTGGCGAAGTCAAAGTTCACTTAAAGAAAGCCATCTTGGACTCAACTTTCAAAGTCGTCACAGTGTCCTTCTTGAAAGGAATCAGACTTTACACGCGTCTCTGCAATTGCTAGACGCCCATATAGATCAAATCTCAACGGATATTAAATCTTCCTATAGTACAGAAATAATTCCTAATGAAGACTTTCCATTCGCAATTTGGAACATTAATGGACTGGTAGACAAACCTTGGAGTCAGGGTGAACTTTCTTCCAGAGAGACATCTCTAAAGGATCAATTAGACCTCATTCCGATAATTGCCATTTCAGGAAAACTGGAGTCCAAATCGCCACTGCCTGAACGTAGCCAATTAGGTAAACAAAATTTAGGTCTTAATGTGCAAGTTGCTTCATCCTCCAGATCCCATGTAAGAAACGGCAAACCTCCAATAATCGAAATCTATGACTACGATGTAAAGTCGAGCTCACCGAAAGTGCAAAGCAATCATGCCTGCCCAAAGTGCACTTCCGATGGCCTCTTGCAGCTTCGTATCGATCCCTTTCGATCTCCCGTCGAGCCTCCAAAAGGACGAAGAACCGGTTGCGTAGAAACTGGAAGTTTCCCCGTCCGCCGATGCAAATCGCAATCGGCAAAATCCGATGATCCCGATGGCCCCGACAAATCCGAAACCAGAAGAAGTAAAAGCTTCGGGGGAAATTCTAAAACTAACAATATCAACAACGAAAGTGCACCAGCCCAACGACTTCAGACGGATCACAGAAAAGAAGCCACCCTTAGGAGGCACTATTATCCCGAAGGAGGATGGGGATACGTTATAGTCACGTGCTCTGCACTTGTGCACTTCCTAGGGATCGGACTCCAGCTTTCCGCTCCCGGAAGCTGGCACGTTTCTGCAGAACTTAAGTTCCATCATCCTGCCCTACACTCCGCAGGTAAGGAAGACATCTCTTTCTACTCTCTTACTTCGATGCAGTTTATCTGTCCGAGTCTAACAAGAGATCGGATAATTCGTTACTTTCCTAAATCCCATTTTCGATTAGATCAACAGGTGGAGTATGTTAGTTATTCTTAAGCCGCTCAGGAGAGTATTTAGCTCCACGCTTTCCATCCAGTCAGGGTCTGGACTTGGTCTAACTCAATCTTGTTTCTTAAAGATTTGAAACAAACCTGTTAAGAGTTAACATAAGACTTAAACCGAGTTCTTTGAAAAAAGCATTTAAGATTTCAATTCTATTCGCACTTTGGTCCGTTATAATGGTCACCATTACTTTCTCCAAAATCCTCAGTGTTGAAGCATTCGACCATCACGGAAACACAGCGATCATTTGTCAGTAATTAGGACCGCGATTTCATTGATTAAGTTCTTGGATCCATACACCGAATGAGCACTTTATACGTACTTAAACGTTTGATCGACGTATTCTTTCCGATCAACTCTTGTATTTAATTTGTCATCCGGTAGTTTTGCATTGTTAGCCTACCGTCATTAAGACGACCTCACCTAGAGATACCGCGCGCTCGGCCCCAGCAACCATTTCGGATTATTTTCTATACATGCCGATTACATTACAAAATAATCCTTCACAACTGAATTTCCTCACGTTTTAGTTTATTACTTGATTGACGGCATTGCTTCATTACATTTCATAGAACTGTCCATCCTTCAATTTGCTCCTGGACATCCCCGCTTTCCTTCTTGCAAATACGGGACATTCCCTTTCCCTTATTTTTCATCCAATCACCTTTTTTCGAAATACACATTTTTGCTTCTAACGAACCGATCCGCGGTCCTTGAACTTTTAACTCCACCCTCGAGGACTTCGTTCGAGGTCTCCCTTTTTTTGACACGAGCTACCAAAGCTCAGATCTTCTGCAATCTCCGGCAGACTAACTTCAATCGCTTCGCACGGTACCGAACTTAATTAGATTTCCGCGTGTTACCGAACACATTGTACTTCAAGCACCGAACTTTAATTGTACCTTTTCGAACCTAAGCTCAGATCGTTAAAATAAATTATTAAGTTTTTCAACGATCCAACACTCAGGCTGCACGCAAAAATGGAAATGATATAAAGTAACTTATTGAAAAATACTACTTTTTAGGATGCGTTAAAGTTATGCGTTTTTAATGTGATAAATTATCCTCGATTTTGTAGGTAAATCGATTCTTTTATTCCCAGGGAATAAAGCAGTGATTTCAGACAAATTCTGCGTGAAGGTGATCTGTCGGTATGATCGGCTTCCAACCACACATAGTTATGAAGTTTATTTACAATACTCATCTGTAAGTAATTGTGCCACCGATGCACAGAAATTATTTTATTGTTGCTTTGTAAAATGTGCGGTTAATAGAAGCCCTTTGAATTTAACACGACATGAATTGAATTGCAACATTTTCTATACTGCTCTTATACACTTACTAGAGCCACTGGGTGCAATTAACTTTTTTACTATAATTGATCATTGGAAAATTATCACGTTGAATAAGAACATCTTCGTTTTTCCAGTTGGACTTATTTCAGCAATGTTAAGAGGAATTTGTTCCTCCGAGTTTCATATATTCCAATTAACCTTTACATTACCTGCACGGTGTAAATATAGCAACGTTATTACCCTATACAATTTCTTTGATTAATTATGACTGATAATCCAGTTTAAGGAACTGTCCCGTAATAAGATACTTCCCTCCGATATTGTTCCTTTTTCAAAGTACTTATTGTTATGAGATCGTTCCTTTTACAACGACAAACGTGGCGGCCTTTGAAAGGAATTTAATAAATTTCAAGCAGTTTGAAAAGCTCTGCAGGAGTCTTGTTAATGATCGTCGCCATGATTTATGTTCCGAACCTCGATCGAAATGTGATATCTGTTGCGGTCAAAGAAACTGTAATCCAGCAATCTGGAATTATTGACATACGAGCGTATTCCGATGAGTATAAAATGTAATTCAACACGTTGCATTTCTAAACAAGAAGAAATCTTTGTAGTCAAAACTGATATGTTGCCGTATCAGGTGCATTAAGTTACTAATATACATCCTAAAAATGGAATCAGAAGATCTGTAATCCAGCAATCTGGAATTATTGATAAACGAGCGTATTCCGATGAGTATGAAATGTAATTCTACACGTTGCATTTCTAAACAAGAAGAATTCTTCGTAGTCAAAACTGATATGTTGCCGTATCAGGTGCATTAAGTTACGAAAAATTAATATATAATATACATCCCAAAAATGGAATCAGAAGATCTGTCATTGTTGTCATGGGAATCAAACAGAAAGTGATTTTAAAGCAGCGTAAAGTCTGGACTACGATGTTCAGCATTTCATTATGTTCCTTTATTTTAGAAATCAGTCTGCAGAAAAGTGCGACCACTCATTGCATATAATGGATCATTAATCTCTTATCCGCCGACATAACCTACACGTTGTTCTCGCTGTTTACCTGAACATCCTTTCATTTTTCTTTATGATGTTCATTCAAATGATATACATTAGTAGAGTTTTGATTTATTGACGTAGGTTATGTTTTATTTGTCTCTCATATCTCTCATTGTATCTTTTATAGTACATTGCTTTTGAATGTGCAAATGTTGAGTCGGACATGTGTCACGAGGATGATCTACACTGTTAAAAAATGTATTATAGTTTCATAACATTTTTTTAGAAGTTTTATTCAGACGTGGTATACTAATTTTATAACATATTTTCAAATAAAATGCATCACAAATGTCATAATAAATAGAATACATACGTGTAATAAATTTATAACGTGTGTTATAAATTTGTGTTGATCAATATTTTATTTTAAACATTTTTCCTGCAGATAATTAAATGTGACATATGTTCCGGGCACGTCTGGATATATTTTTAGAGGTAGCTATGCCTTAAATGCCAACAAAATCTTTTTGTGATCATCGGGTAAGTAGTTACGAACAAGTAGTAGTTACTTGCCGGTAACTACTAACCCGATGATTACAAAACCAATTTAAGCGGGAGATAAGTATTATCGAGGAAGCATTTTAGCGACATTGTTGTGTCAGAGAAATGTTTAAATAATATTTTTTTAAATTCTTACATTCGCAATTTCATTCTAATTAAAATAGTATTCGTGGAAGAATTTCATTAAAAGACCTTGTTAGATTACGTGGTACAGCGAGTGGTACTCGTGCAACCAGAGGCCTTGGTTCGCGACACCCGAAGATCCACGGATTCTGAAATAAATAAATACGTAAATTACACGGATTTTTAAATAAATAAATAAATACATAATTAAAGTAGTATTCGTGGAAGAATTTCATTAAAAGACCTCGTTAGATTACGTGGTACAGCGAGTGGTACTTAGACAACCAGAGGCCCTGGTTCGCGACACCCGAAGACCCACGGATTCTTAAATAAATAAATACGTAAATTCATTAAATAAAAGTTCACATACCAAGCACCCCTTATAATTGCATAGGGCTAAAAAGAATTATTTTCATATATTATAAATTTATATTTTACGTACTAAAAGGTATAATATAAGATTGTCGCAAGTAAGTAGGTTGGGTACTGCTGCTGACTCGATCGGCGAAGGTAACCAAATAAGTTTGTTACCGCAACAAAGTGAATCGGGTACTTTAGTCGGATAAGATTGGATACCGTAACCGAGCAGATTGGTAATTTGTTATTATGAACTTGTAGCCAAGTGTACTCTGTTGAACACGGCAACGAAGTTTGCAGGTGCTATAATAGCGGTTTTGCTTGACTGTTTTCAGTAGACAATTGGTTATATTTGACAACTACGTTTTCTCCGTGTGTATTGAAAAGGTTAAGAGTTCAATGTACAAGTTTAATGTATATTCAACATTTGCTCACCGTCTGCAGTCCTCTTAATGACAATGTTAACATATCTTCCATCTTTCCAGCTTGCGTCTATAGAGACGCATTATATATAATAAAAAATCAATATATATGCATTAATAGTTGTACATTGTCCACATCCTTTTTATTTTGATCTTTCGCAGCACATTCTGCTACACACTCATGTTATGTCCCAGGTCATGTCCGAATTCAGTTTATTTCGTAATATACACTACATAGTACCCTAGTAGCACAAAATATTTGTCTTATATTTTCTATATATTACAGAATGGAGACAGTTCAAACTTCGATAGATCAGAGAGTGAGCCCTTTGGAGCGGGCCTTTTTATACTGACCTAGGATGTTCCTAGGCGCGGAGGAGGATGCTTATTGGTGGGTTTTTAAGATTGAGGAGGGAAATGTCTCGTGTGATTGGCTTGGGGACAGGTCGAAGGGGAAACAGGTGGAAAGCGTCTTTTTCCAGAGAATCTGAATGTTTGACGTTTCCCAGGGCTGTCATCTAGATCGGGGTGCGAAAGTACTCGGATAAACAAAGGGGAGATAAGAACGAGGGAGAGCATGTCTCCAGGAGCGTTTTGGAGCGCGAGACACGTTGCTTAGTCTCTTTCTTAATATTACTTAAAATGAAATGTTAGGTAAGGACCTAACACCTCCTCGTACGCGACATTTTTCATGCGAATCTATTCGTATTAGAAATTTTTCTTGCGAATCTATTCGTATGCGAAAAAATCCGCATGAACTCGAGAATCGGGCCCCCCGGCTCTAAATCGCGATTCGCGTCTTAACCAATTTTTGGGGGTGAGAATAATGTGGGACGTAACACTATCCGTAACAATATCCGTCACGAACAACTAACACGATTAAAACTAGTATTTAATATCTAAGGAAAAATTGACGTTATTTATATCAAACACACAATGAAAATATATGCTGTATATACATACACTCTTATTACGGGGAGGCAACCCCCAGTCAACCCATCTAAACAATTCTGAATTCAGCTGCCAATCTTATTCGACCTAAAAATTAATTTGGGCAGCTATAAAATGAAACATCTGTTCCTTATTTTCTTACGTTCAATCATACATATGAGAGCAAAGAAAATCGGAGGCGGACACCTGAATAACATTCCTGGTAAGTAGTGGATTGGCAAAGAAGCTTTCGAGTTATCCAGTCTTTCAACTTTAAGGTAGATCACGTTATCCGGGGAGATACAGGTTCCCCCAGGAATTCCATCCTTTACCTGTACCCTTGCGAGTCCACAAATTCCCCGTGTTTTCCCGTGTAACACGGAATTTATATGAAATTCGTGAAGCTATGGGGGCGACAATGTCGCCGAGGGGAATCTTTCCGTTTCCTCGCGACACTTTACGAAGTGCCCTGCTCCAGTTACCCGTGTCTAATATCTATCACTGGCTCTGCGGAAAATTCATGCATCTACTATTCTGCATGTAAGCACGTACCTATGTATACTTCCGAAATATAAGTACTTTCAGTGTAAAAGAAACGCACCAAATACGTCTCGAGGATATGTAGTTCTACAAGAATGTTCTCACAATATATTAAGGTGAAGTGAAACATCCTTCGAATCAGTCGATTCGAATACTACACTTTTTTTAAGGGTATTACACCAAACTGTCCGAAACTTTGACACATCACTCCTGATCATCCAAGAATTTTCCTGACACATTGAAAATTTGGATTTTTCAACAAAATTTTTTAACTTAACCAAGACCAGAACCAAAATGGCGTCGAGCTCTCATATTTTGATCAATATACAATCATCGAAGGCTCTGATATGAGAATCGAAAGGGTCAGGACAATTTTACGACAATTTAGAACACTCTGGTAATCGATAAACTCGAATTTGAACGGGATAAAGGCAAAAAAAGTGAGCTTCTGTGCCAAAACGATGGAAATACGAGGTCTCGGAGTGAAAATTTAATTAACCTGGAAATCACAGATGGCGCAAGGTGTCCCTCTGCAGTCAATTAGGGCCGCAGAAAACATGAATCCAGAGGATTTCTGGAGTTTTACTTCGACTTATTTATAATTATTGTACGTAAACGACAGGTGGAGTATACCACTTATGCAATACCCAATATAATTCGACACAGCTGTCAATATAAAAACGAACGTCGACACATAGGTATTTAGACAAATCTTATTTATCGACGTCGATCAAGTTCCTCGACGTGTTTCACTTCACCATATGTATCAATACATTCGCATCCTTGCATACGAGACAAGAAAATTCTTTCTTTTAACTCTTGTTATTGCAATTTCAATGAACAGGCATGTATCACTAGGTGGAGAAACTCAGCATCATCGTAAATGTCCTATATAAAATTTTCGATTTGTCAGAAAATTTCACAGCATTCCCTGCACGGCGCTGATTTAACTGACACTTGCGCTTGGGCACCGTCTGGCGTCATAAATTACATCTGCCGAACCTGACAGGACTCCCAAATGTGGGGTCCTTCTTCGACAATACCCCCAGGATCGCGAACGCAAGCGATTACAAGATACAACCTCATCGATCCATCAATCACCCGACAAATCGGTGTCTTCTTTCATTAAAGTTTCGTTCCGCCCACTTGGTACCTTATTTCATTCCTACACTGAGAGAAAAATTCAGTAAAATGAACTATTTTTTAACTAGTTTTCATAGCTCAAAAAGGACTTGGTACCTTATTTCATTCCTACACTGAGAGAAAAATTTAGTTAAATGAACTATTTTTTAACTAGTTTTCATAGTTCAAGAAGGACTCGGATACTTTTCATAGTAAAAGTAACTTTCTTTTCTGAACCAAGAATTCTAGGAATGGTTACTGTATGTTTTACATTTTGGGAGTATTAAAATGAACCATTCTACGTTTCTTACACTCTTCTAGCAAGGATAACAACACTTTTGACCTTTTATATAGTCAAATTTCACTTTATTATTGTTAACCTAACTAATATGTTACTGATAACTGTGCAGTTTTTAGGTTAATGTTCGATTAACTGAAGCTAAACGATTGAATTTGGATGGTTTATCTAACCGAGGATTAGCTTTTTGACCGAGCTTAGTGGATCCGGGCATTAGTTGTGTTACGTTGCACTATGTCAGGCCTTATCATCCGTACAGTGCAATTTATATTTTTAGGTAATGATTCCTAAGGCAACAAATCTTTTCAACAAAATTAACACGACAGTATGTAGAGAAAGGTACAAAGTACCATGTACCTTTTAGGAAGAGCAGTACATCACGAAGCGTGACAAGAAGCTTGAACGCTGCAACCACATTTTATAAATTTCACTCGGAAATATTACACATCGACCACAATTTCCATAGACATCCATAGACACGTCCACAGCGGCAACCACACCCACAATGGACTATTGTTTGTGCTACTGACTGACAGACGAAGCCCCAGATTTGGCAGTTTTATTCCATAGTGAAAAATAAACGTGAGCCATGTTACCCATCTGGGCCTTATTATCCTAATTACCTTACAGAAAGTTTAAAGCTTTGTGCTAGCGATACGTTGCTCTTAGTGAAGACCAAATGCAAGACCAAAATCAAGACTACCGAAGCTTATAGTTTACATGTTCGCGGGAATTCCATTGTATCGTGATCTCAATCCTAGATACTGTGTATTTAACTTATTATAACCTATAGTCCGGAATTTCTTAACCAGGCGTTTTACAATTGATATTAAGACTACAACTTAAAAAGGTACAGGTACCCGAAGTTTTGGTACTCGAAGAATTGGGTAATCGATAGGCTCTTAACCCTAGAACTATCGGCGGATTTTTGTTGTATAGGATGGGCCATGTAAAACCAGTAATTTTGACTGGTCTTGGTAGTTCTAGGGTTAAAACGTTTCCGTAAGCTACGCGACATTGTGTAATCGATGGGCTCTTGACCCTAGAACTATCGGCGGATTTTTGTTGTATAGGATGGGCCATGTAAAACCAGTCATTTTGACTGACCTTGGTAGTTCTAGAGTTAAAACGTTTCCGTAAGCTACGCGACATTGGGTAATAGATGGGCTCTTGATCCTAGAACTATCGGCGGATTTTTATTGTATAGGATGGGCCATGTAAAACCAGTCATTTTGACTGGCCTTGGTAGTTCTAGTGTTAAAATGTTTCCGTAAACTATGCGACATCGATTTGGATGGTGAGGACCTCCTTCGTACTTGTAACGATTCCATACTCGTAGTTAACTATCGATCACAGTATACGTTTCGACTATCAATTAGTTTGACCTGGTGTAATAGTACCAAACGACTTGCATGCAGATTTCTGATGCGAAGTAAATAGGTTAACGGTAATCAAAAGCGGCAAACTAATAAAATTAACCTTTTTTCTAACGGAATCTGGTAGTTCAGTAGATTAAGGTGATGTGAAAGTGGCGTTGAAAGGGTTTTGTTAATAAAACTTTTCTCCCAACTCGGTTTACCGAATAGTTTGAAACGTTATAACGTGAATAGGGAGACTATAAGGAAGGTCCTGAAACTCATGAAATTTCAATTCTTTTCAAATTTCCTTATAGGAATTTTAAAAATAGTTTATAAAAAATTAAATTTTGCGAGTTTCAGGGCCTACTTTAGGGTTCCCATATTGATGTTTTAAAGTATGAAACGATTTGAGATACCCAGTTCGTAGAAGTTTTATGAACGATTGAGCTTTCGGATGCTTTACGAAGTAGTATAAAGAGATGGAACGCCATGGATTGAAATCGTCCTCACTTTAGGGGTCCAAGAACTTCAGATTTCTTTCGATCTAGTACCGAGAGCGCCTCCTCGATGAAATTGTGCAATTACAAATGATCGTCTATTAACAGGTCCGCTAGTCCTTATCCCGTTAAAAATATCATATTCTGTATATCATCCACGGATTATCGTTTCGCTTTGCGTACCTTAATTGAAAAATTAATAACATTTCAGGTAATTTACGTCGGCAGGAAATGTTTTGGTCGTATAGGATTGAAGTTCCTTCACTTTCCGTAAGCAGCGCTCGCATCGTTAGATCAGCGAAAATCTGAGATGCAGGGTCTCGATTCTAGTGTCACTTTCTGTGGAACCGACAATTGACGTTATACGTCATTATAATACTTCACGTTTAAAATGAAACATTTTATTTTGTCCTGACAAATAATGATAAACGGAATTTAAGGTCACGCGAAAGGTTTACCCTCGTTTTTCGTACCAACGAGGCGATACTTCGGGCACGGCTTACGAATCACAAAAATCTTAACCGACTACAACGTCATAGACCTCACGTCCATTTCCAGACGTGCACCGAGTTTCAATTCGGTATCGGAGGCCCCTAACCTTCACCCGACGCAGCCGGTGGGACAAGGAGGAAAGTGATTTCGGTGAAGCTATCAGTTTCCATTAAACCACGGCTGGTCACTGCCAGCAAGGTGCGTTACGCGGACGTAGAAGCTAGGCTGGGGATATGTGCGATGATATATTTTAGGAAATCAATACAAGTGATTGAAGTGTCAGAAGAAAATAAGTCAGTGACTCATAATTGTGTCTAGGAGCAGGGAAATGCTTTGTTCTTAAACTATAGACATATGAAATCGCGGGGCGTCCGCCATTGTGATCGTCGGGAAATATGAAAGACTCGCGAATAAAGTGCGTTAAATAAGTTAACATTTGTTTTAAAAAAATATTTAACATTGGAAAACTGTAAATGAAAAGTGACTACACTCAGGGCTAAAAAACGAAAGTATAAATACTAAGATACATACTAACAACACCACATAATCCTGGCTTAAAGGGAAACAACACAAGGCCAAAAAACAAAACGAAGAAAAAGAAAACTATAGATATGTGCGATTTGTGTAGTATTGTTTAAGTACATTGTGCTACGATACCATGTTTTTGAAATTTCATTACGTGTGAATGGTGAGGAGGTACTTGATGCTTAACACGATAGGCGTTTCTTGAACAAACTGAATTCAGCTTCCGTTGTGGTTATTAGAATACAATGCGGCGTTACGTGGAGAAAAGAATCGTATGACAATCAGAAGAAATAAGCGATTGAGAAACACCCATTGAGTTTTGCCAACGAATATAATTGGTAGATTGATAGCTTGAAAAGTGTCAGATGTTTTCATAGGACTGTGCCCTGCATTACTAACATCGCTGCAACTTTCACTGATGATCCTCTTTAATTTCCCTCAATGCAGACGCAATTGTGGAATACGATACTAAACCAGTGAATTGCATTTGCGTTAACGCCTGTGGGTTTCAAACTAATTTAATCATCATTCACCTCTTCAGTCTTCCGAGATATTCGTGCGGATTAGGTGGCCTTCCTCTCTTTCCACTTCTCTCACCGAGGAATTTCTCTGGAGAATCCCTTTGTCTGAAACTTTTACGTCCGGAGCAACTCGCGAACACTCTTTCCTCCTAAAAGTTTTCCTGACAACACCGACATCACTACGGATTTCCCACTGCATATTATCATCACAGGTAATAGCCAAGAGATGGAAATCCGCAAAGATGACGAAGAGACCATAGAAGTCTTTCGCAAACGTAGGAACTCGTACAGTAACGCCATGACGGACACCAACATCATCGAAGAAGCTGACGAATTCTCCCGAAGACGCGGTACCGTCAATCGACGGAACATGCGAAAGCAAAAAGTAGTCAATGCCCCTAGCCTCGAATCAGGAATTTCATCAGAAGGGTCATCTTCATCAAGGAGATACCACCGAGTGATCACGAGTACTCCATCCTTGGACACTACCCGATCCTCTTCGTCGACCTATGAAATAGACTTGCCAGATGCGTTCTTAGCTTATCCGGAGATCACGTCAAGATTAGTCGAGTCTCATTTCTTGGCTAGAAAGATGATGAGCGAATGCCAATGTCGCTGTCGCAAAGTGTCAGGCGATTCTCTAGGATCTGCCAAAGACTCGCTGTGGAGTTACTCAATGAAGAGGAAAGACTCCTGCTTTTCCGTGTCGACCTGCCAGAGTGCCTTGGCACAGTCCTCCGTGAAGAATTCACTGACCACCCTGAACCCTACGACCAGCTGCTACGGCAACAAGACCCAAACAGCCATTAGAACCGGTCGTCGTCACTCGGATCAGTCTCACCAGATTGGCGAAAGGAGGTGTGACCACCGAAGACTATCGGATCAGACACCTACCAGAGAGGCCATCCACGCCATGCCCCATATTTCCGGCAGCCGAGCAATTGCCGGATTGGCGGAACACTTCGGAGATAATGTGAAATGTCAAGCGCAAGTTTATAAGAGCATGAATTCAAAAGACAGGAGGTCAAGCTTCCCCAGAAGAGACTCAGAGTCAAGCATGGGAAGTATGCGCAGGGATAGCTTAAATCCAATCACTCCGAAGATGCTTAGGAGGAGGTTTTCCGAACAGCTTATCCTGGAGGGTGGTCTGCGCAGTGAGCCGGAATTCGAGGACTTGGTTGAAGTGATCGATCCCGAAGAATCGCTCACGGCTGTGAATGCTAGGAAGAAAATTACTCTCAAAAGGCACTATTATCCTGAAGGTGGATGGGGATTCGTCATAATTGTGGTTGGTGTTGTCGTTCAAATCATCTGTCACGGCTTGCAGATGGGATCCGCAGTTATGCAGGTTTCAGCGATGCAACATTTTGACAAAACTGTCAGCAGCGTAGGTAAGCTATAGGAGTTAAAGGATCAATTCAATGTGTTATTAGTATGAACAAAAAAAATAAAAGTCTTTAAGCTGTCCGACGAGTGATCCATTGTCAAGGTGCAACGTTTAACTTGAAACCGAGATGAAACTTTAAAATGCAAGATGTGTATTTTTTAACGACCTGTCTTGTCATAGTTATTTACCAAATATAGTTGATTAATGTTGATTGTACATTTAGATCTGCTCGTTTCATAACTTTTTCCACTAGCAAGGGTATATATCCTTGCCTTCATTATACGTTTTGATCTCTTCATAATGCCCGACAATGGAACCCACTCAAATTATTCTTCATTTATCTTTGTGTGTAACGACTTTTCTGCAACTTGTTTAGAAGCTATATGCATATGTAATTACCGACAGGGTACACGGTCAGGAAATCATGGATTTTAATGCTAGAAATCACGTGGAAATCGTTCGAAGTCACCGAAATTCTGTCAACATGTTAAGGCCAAACGTCGCCTGTTACCGAATCACATTGTTTATCCTATGAAATCAAAGAGAATCAGCACTCAAAGAATTGATTTTCGAGTGAACAGCCCCTCACGAATTACTATATCATCGTGACATAATTGTGTAGAACTAAAAGCGAACATTACTTGTGGTAGTAAACTAGGGAATAAATTCACAACGAAGAGATAACGCAACTTGATGACACATACTTCTAAGTTGTCGATCGTAAACTTAAATCGCGTCGAGTATAAAAATCATGTATGGTATCATTTGATAATGAAACTGAATAATTTAAATAGTTAGAAGACGATTGAGGTCAGTTGCTATGTACCAAATACCAAAATGATCACTTTGGAACAGGTCGCATGCGTGTTATCAACGGATCAGAACTGAGTAATTATTTATTACATAAAAATTGCACGATTCTCTGCTAAATTTTCTGGCATAATTTAAGCGATATAATCGGAAATGCTTGTTTAATTACCTCGGCCACGTCCTCTGATATCATTCCGATTGGTAGCAAAAGTTTTTCAATAACAACAGGCCTGTGGAGCAGAATTTTGTCTGATGTGGGCGTCATTGACTGCCATGAATATAATTCGACATACAGTTTCTCAGTTTCTAAACAATATACATTAAACTTTCCTCGTTTATTTTATAACCAGTTGAGATGACTTCTAAAATTACTTTTAATCGATACACTTTAGTTGATAGGCGCGGAGCGACACCTGTAACTTGGGCTCATAAATCGAGGTCCATAAAAAATGCCATCATTGTTGTTAGGTTTTTAAAGGAGAGGCTGATACCTGATTATTATAGCAACACGTAGAAGAAGATCTGCGATATTTTATAAGAATAATTACCGGGACCAACCTCGAAGTATATTAAAACACTTTTTCATTATATTTTAGACCAACGAAAAATACAATTATTAATATTTTTCACCTAGTTTGTTAATAAAGCGCGTTCAGTGACGCATTCATAACATGCCAGTGACCTGTTCCAAAGAGAAGACAAATTCATTTTTAAAAGAAACAATGGAAGTTTATTCCTATAGAACCAAAAATAAATACATGTCAGGAAGGTTCTTTCGATGAAGAAATTACTGTGGATAATGTTGAATAATCATTAGATGAAGAAATATGGACGCCATCAACTGAATAATTCTAGGGGATGTGAAAGTGGCATCTGAGGGGTCAATCGTTCATAAAACTTTTCTTCGAACTGGATGTACCGAATAATTTTACGCTTTGCAAAATGAATATGAAGACTATAGGGAAGGTTGTGACACCCACAACATTTCAATTTTTACCAAAAAACTTAACTATCTATAAATAAATTTTAAATAATTGAAATTTCATGGGTTCAATGACCTTTCTTATAGCGTCTATGACAGCACTTACATTTTTTTATCATTTGAATATCATCATATATCATTTGACTATTTATATAATTTGATTCGAATCATCTTACAATAAATTATACCATTTAATTAAAATGTTTAGCACCACAGTTAAATAGAGAACTAACAATGTGGTTATAACTTTCTACTAATTAACAACATTGTGCAATTCGTGGAACTTTTCATCCAGAAGGAAGTTATTAAATGAGATAATTAAACAAGAGTCAGTCATAATGTCGATGCGTATCGTCAAGGATACCGAATATCGGCGAAAAAAACAGTTAAAACACTTTTAGTGATAAAGGCCTGCAACAATGTGTACCGGAGTCATGAGTATCTTCTAGGACCCTATGTCTGATTCAATGGGTGCTAATCTTATGTTTTTACATTATCCAACTCTTTCTTATGAAAGCATAAAATCCAATACCATATAATAAAATCTAAACAAACAGAGCCACTCTAACTAATGAACGCGTGGAATTACTTAGCCGTATGCTGTTCTACCAAGGTTTCATTTATTTAATTTCCAAATAGAGGTACTTCCACTGAAGTTACTACTCGCCTTAAGGTGATGTGAAACCCCCTTCAAATCAGTCGATTCGAATACAACACTTTTTGTTAAGGGTATTAGACCAAACTGTCCGAAACTTTGACACGTCACTCCTGATCATCTAAGAATTGTTCTGACACATTCAAAATTTGGATTTTTGGGAAAAGTTAACTTAGCCCAGACCAGAACCAAAATAGCGTCGAGCTCTCATATTTCGATCAATATACAATTATCGAAGGCTCTGATATGAGAATCGAAAGGATCAGGACAATTTTGCGACAATTTAGAACACTCTGGTAATCGATAAACTCGCATTTGAACGAGATAAAGGCAAAAAAAGTGTTGTATGCGCTTTCATGCTAAAACGATAGAAATACGAGGTCTCGGAGTGAAAATTTAATTGACCTGGAAATCACAGATGGCGCAGGGGGTCCCTCTGCAGTCAATTAGGGCCCCTTTCGTTTCTCGTATCGGAGCCTTCGATAATTGTATATTGATCGAAATATGAGAGCTCGACGCCATTTTGGTTCTGGTCTGGGCTAAGTTAAACAATTTTGCCCAAAAATCCAAATTTTGAATGTGTCAGGACATTTCTTAGATGATCAGGAGTGATGTGTCAAAGTTTCGGACAGTTTGGTCTAATATCCTTAAAAGAAAAGCGTATCCGAATCGACTGATTTGCAGAAGGTCTCACTTCACCTTAAAACGACCAACGACATCTGTATTATTTCTTCAGTACCCTGCATACCATGGCGACATCTATGATTTTCAGTTTTTACCTTCTTCTGTTTATTTAAAATTTTCAAATGCCTAAACCATCAAAATTTGAAATAACTTGTAATAGCGGTAATAACTGTTATAATACAAAACACGCGTTACCGACGGAACAAGCCAGCATTCTTCTGCAATCATTAATGAAAGTATTTTCCACATTTCCCCATCTGACTCTGAAATATTCCATTTGTACGATATTCTAAATTGTTCGAGCCAGGTCCCAAAACTTTTCATTTTCGATTCTAAGCCCCCAAGAAGCGTAAAACATCGAAAACGTGCACGGACCACGCCATGTTGGTTCTAGTCCATGACAATTGAATAAATTTTTCATGAAAAATGCAGTTTAGTGAGTTTCAGGACCTATTTCAGGGTCTCTGTATTCCCATGGTAAAATGAGAAACGAATCGGCACACCCAATTCGGAGAATACTTTCCCCAACGATTTGACATCTCAGATATACAGACTGACTTTTTCATATCGCCTTAATGTGCTCGGCATAAAGCTCGAAACCCTTTGAATAAAATAAAAGTGAATTTAGCACTGACGATGACACTAACGTCAGGAATGCATTTCATAAAGGAGGTATTTCTGTACTTAGAAATTCTGGATTCGTCCGAATGCCATTAAAGAGACCGCCAGCGCAGATAAATAATACGGTCAAGAGATGAAAGCGGTAGGAATATCACATCGATTCTGCCGCCAATCTGTGCGTGCAAAATATGCAAAAGAACGTCTGTGCACGATCAGAGAACACGCACACATCCGAGTGGGTCGGCAGCTTTCATCCTTTCATCCTTTGGCCGCACTTTTGACTCGAGGCCCCTTAACGCAGCAATTTCCTCTGCTCTCAACGCAGTCCCGTATAATACCTTGCGAGCCGTCTTTTTATAAGGTCGCCCACTTAATACCTTCGTTATAAACGCAGACACACGTAGGTGTGGATACGAGAGGTTAAAACGAACCTCACCCTTTTCATTACGCGGAACATTCACTGCCGGATATTAAACATTTTATGCACATCATAGTTATGAAATCTTGAGCAGTTTTCCGTGAATATCCTTGACGCTCGCTCTGGGCACTTCACCGGTCGCTTCAAATGGGACCAACATCCTATCCAACACCACAAAACAGTGGAATACACGTTTCGTATACGTATACGTAGTGAAAACATAGTTTGGACTAAAAATAAACGTTCACTCTAGCAGGATTCTTTTTCTACCCCGAATATATGTTTACAAGGAACGTTGATTTTGCGCGTTAGGTTCTCGATGCATTTGTTTCTAGTCGAGAAGAATTGTGTGCTTTAATGTAATGTTTTTACGTTAGTTGGACGTAAAGTGAACAGTTATGGTCGATTTTTTTTACGTTCGGACTTATACTTGCAAGACGTTTGCAAATCAAAGAACTCACTAAGTTACATAGTGGACACAAAAGGCTTTGTGCATCCTTCATCGTTCTATTCAAATTTGTTACAATTCTTCTGGATAATGTCAGTAGAAAATGTATTATTATATAGTTATATATTAATAACAAAAATTGAAGGTGTCACCCTTAAGACACGAATCAGTTGAATCTCGTTTCTACTTTATTCCATTAAGTCAGCGAATTTTAGGAAAGATTAAATTTATATCGGAAGCCTTACCACTAAATACTGCTCTGCATGTAATCTTAAATCTTTGAGTTCAAATCTGAATTTATAAAAAAATATACAATATTAAAAAATCATGAGTGTACTAAGATAACCCAGGTAACAATGATCGATCAATACATAATTGACATTGAGTCATAAATGATCGACTATCTATTTTCAATGAACTTGTCCTTATTTTGTCTGGTATTTTGTTATAAATATATAAGTTCTATAATTTAAGTGTTACAAATCACCCCATAAAATGTAAAATAGGTGGACCGGAAAGAAATCCATTATTTTCATACTTTACTACTAAGATAAAAAATAATGGATTTCTTCCGACCCTCCTAATATAAACTTTGTAGTAAATAGTCTGTCCTTAATTACATTTACCACTATTCATTGTTAATATTCTACAGAATTTAGCATTTCACTGTGTACCCAAGTTGGTAATCTATAAGAGAGTTCGGTTTGACATATGAGCCGCTCAGTGCACACATCGACTAACTCCACTTTTTGAAAAATTTTAAATTTAGGTGTCAAAGCACTTGGTATAGTCATAACTTTTTATATTTATAATATCTTTCCTGATTAATAGAGATTAACACCATTAAACGGCAACATTTTTTTGGGCATTGAATAATAAGTAATTTATTTCAGAAGCCATTTTGATTCCATACTCTATACTCTATACTCTAATGTAAATCGTAGACGAATACCTGGCAGTATAGTATTATTGGATTATCTGTTGCGACCGTACATCGACGCTTTTTTTTTTAAACAGCCGAAGATGCTTTCCCCCTTTCAACAATATGAGTAATAAAATCGCATCAGCAAATAGATAGAAAGAAGCGCAATGCAGACGGTAGTTAGTATAACAGTGATCTCTCACGCTGAATGTTACCGTATACTTCACCAATATTACACGGACTACATATTTTTTGGTCTTTTCAACATTACTCCCTGATTGTTTTTAAAGAACTAAATATTATACCGTTATAATCAAGATGAGTGAAACTAATAACAATGTGGATGTGGAAAGCAGGGATGATTCTTCAATACGATTTATCAGCAGAAAGTCTGGGGCAAGAAGACGTTTATCGTGTTTCTCGGATTCATCCGATTGCAACGGTACAAATTCCCCAACAAACACATCGATTGGGAGGAAAAGAAGTCGTAATCCTGATAAATGGGCACGAAATTTACAAAAGCATAACGGAACAAAAGGTTTGGCATACAGGAATAGGGGAGGAAATTTAATACCTGCAAAAACATTTGTCGATATAAAATGCAGACGATTATTTTTTGGCTATTCTTTCTTATTAATTTTATATACCGTTAGATGAAAACTATAACTGTATTTATGTATTCTACATTATATATTTGAAGTTATATTATAATAGGAATTTTAAAAAAGAATCTACATTACTTCATCGCATTTCTCAACTTTTTGTTTTATGGAGTTAATCAATGTGTGCACTGAGCGACTCATATGATAACCGATAGTTCTGATAAACCCTCTTAGTTGTTTCCACGAGCGAAATATGTTAACGTCGGCAACACAATAAGTGCCAGCACATAATTTCCAGGATCTCTTGAATATTTTTCCGAGGAAACCAGCGATCATCGCATTTCTTCCGCCTCACATGTTCCGTCTTTTTCTTTTCTTCTCCTGCATCCGAGTTTCTGGGATGCTTACTCAACAATTTTTCCTTCCTGTAACCCTTCTCTACGAACCGTCATTCTTCGTGCCGAGGTCAAAGAAAGAAAAAGAAAAAATCGTTCCTCTTTATCAGTGAAATACATTGCTGGTGCCCAGCTCCCTAAATTATAAGGAGATCGGAGACAAGGTGCACGACAATTCGGTGCACGCAAAATTACAATCAGTGATGCAAATTGCACACACGTGTCCCGTACGTGAAAATCAATGGTGGTGTTTTACATCAAGATGCACCGCTCTTTATTCGCGGGATCGACCAGCACGATTTAAGGTGAAATGAAACACGTCGAGGAACTTGATCGACGTCGATAAGAGAAGATTTTTCTAAATGCCTACGTTGCCGACGTTCGTTTTTATATTGACAGCTGTGTCGAATTATATAGGATATTGTAACGAATGACATACTCCACCTGTCGTTTTCGTAGAATAATTATAAAGAAATCGAAGTAAAACACCAGAAATCCTCTGGATTCATGCTTTCTGGGGCTCTAATTGACTGCAGAGGGACCCCCTGCGCCATCTGTGATTTCCAGGTAAATTAAATTTTCACTCCAAGACCTCGTATTCCCATCGTTTTGGCATAGAAGCGCAAACAACACTTGTTTTGCCTTTATCCCGTTCAAATGCGAGTTTATCGATTACCAGAGTGTTCTACATCGTCGTAAAATTGTCCTGACCATTTCGATTGTCATATCAGAGCCCTCGATAATTGTATATTGATCGAAATATGAGAGCTCGACGCCATTTTAGTTCTGGTCTGAGCTAAGTTAAAAAACTTTTCCCAAAAATCCAAATTTTGAATGTGTCAGGACAATTCTTAGATGATCATGTGTCAAAGTTTTGGTCAGTTTGGTCTAATACCCTTAAAAACAAGTGTTGTATTCGAATCGACTGATTTGAAGGGGGTTTCACTTCACCTTAAAGTAACCAATAAGATGTTGGACATTCGAATCAGTCAGGAAAGCTGCCGTTCGATTCATGGCAACACGATCATAATGATCAACTGCCACGATGGACTTTTCTGTCTGCGACAATCGACGTCCGAAGTTCGATCGCTACTAGAAGTACGCATTTCCGGTATTACGGCTTGACGTAACATTTATATGATAGCCGCTACTATTCCCTTATTAGTTATCGACCTTGGATGTCGTATGTCACAAGCCGATAAGTCTAGGGTAGAACCTTTTACCGCGAAGGCAACTGCTCTGTAACCATAAAAATATTACTGATATTACCATTTTATATTACGATGGCGGAATAACGGATGTATCCATCCCGATATCTACTGAACGGAAAAAAATTAATTGGTAGGGATAACTTGACGACTTCGCTACCTATCATGATTAGAAAAGATTCTGTGCCCGGTTATTCAAGATTCTTTACGTAAAAAAGTCAGTCACATTTTTGATTGAGTATTACAAATTTAGTTTATTAAAAACAGCAAATATTATGAAATACACGAGCAATATGGAATTGTTTAAGCTTAGTTAACATGTGTTTGCGGGGTCTTTTCTGCTTACTTTATTCCTAATTTTATGAATTAACATTGTAATTCAATTTTATTTAATGCATTTAATGATAAAACGAAACTTACCGTAAAGTAATCGATTCGAATAAGCCCCGTTTTTGAACGACATTCTGTCGATCTGACTAAAATTTTAACACACGACTTAAAGCACTTAAAGAAAATCCTGGCACTTTCAACATTTTGATTTTGAAAAAAAATATGTTGACTTCGGCCAGATCAGAATTAAGGTGATATGAAAGGGTCATTCTATATTTGAGGTCTCTTGCGTCGCGTGACGACCGGATGACTTCTCTTGATACCAGGAAAGTTTTGACCTTGGCAAACAGACCTTAAGGTGAAATGAAACCTCCTTCAAATCAGTCGATTCGAATACAACACTTTTTTTTAAGGGTATTAGACCAAACTGTCCGAAACTTTGACACATGATTATCTAAGAATTGTCCTGACACATTCAAAATTTGGATTTTTTAAAAATTTATTAACGCAGCCCAGACCAGAACCAAAATGGCGTCGAGCTCTCATATTTCGATCAATATACAATTATCGAGGGCTCCGATATGAGAATCGAAATGGTCAGGACAATTTTACGACGATGTAGAACACTCTGGTAATCGATAAACTTGTATTTGAACGGGATAAAGGCAAAACAAGTATTGTATGCGCTTCTATACTAAAACGATGGTAATACGGGGTCTCGGAGTGAAAATTTAATTGACCTGGAAATCACAGATGGCGCAGGAGGTCACTCTGCAGTCAATTAGGGTCCCAGAAAGCATGAATACAGAGGATTTTTAGAGTTTTACTTCGATTTCTTTATAATTATTGTACGAAAACGACAGGTGGAGTACGCCATTTGGTACAATACCCAATATAATTCAACCCAGTTGTCAATATAAAAACGAACGTCGGCAACATAGGCATTTAGAAAAATCTTTATCGATGTCGATCAAGTTCCTCAACGTATTTCACTTCACCTTAAGACCTTATCCTTCCTCTCTGCCGCCGTCTTTATGCCAGAAAACGGCACTGCAGAAGTCCCTGATATACATCCAAGTTTCCAGATCTGCCCGAAGACAATTACGGAGAGCATGGAAAACAGATGTACATGGCTCGCTTCCGAACTCTGCGCAGAGTGTAGGTAATCTTCTGCACCTGCACCTGCTGTCATGCCGGTAAATGGTTTTAGCAGTAACTCATACTTTGTGCAAATGCCCTGCTCTAGTATTTAACGTAAAATCATTCGCCTACCTACATAGAGGAAACATGAAAGGTGGTGCACCCTATTCCAGCGTACTGAGATTTGCCGCGGAGGCTTTACACTGAAAAAAATCCAATTGAATTATCTATTTTTTAGCTAGTCTTCATAGTTCAAAAAAGACTTGGATACTTTTTATAGTGACATCAACTTTGTTCCTGCACTACGAAATCAGGGAACGGTTACTATGTTTTCATACTCAGGAAATAATGGATTTTAACACTCAAAATCATGTAGAAACCAGGCTGGAAATCGTTGGAAATCGTTGGAAATCACCGAATACTGTCAAAATTTTAACCCTTTCGTTATTGTCGTTTAATCGGCATCCACCCAACGACCTGTGTCGTCGAGCGCCAACTATAATCGGGAAGAAATCCTGTCATAGTTGTAGAGTATCTGTTGATTGTATAGACCCGAATTGGATTAATCATATTAAAAGTACATTTCGAACATACGTAACACGTTTTGACCATCGAGACGAGCTTTTTCTATTTTTTCTCTTCGACAGTGGAATATTTGTACGACAAAAAAGCGTTAGAATAAAAAAATCTTTCTTGAGCCGTTGCAAACATTGGAGAAGACCGTGCTAATGATATAACTGGTAATTTCTTAAAAGTTTGGTTAAATTTTTATTTGAAAATTTTGTTTAATAGTGTGTTTATGTGTGTATGTGTAAGAGAATAGCACATCGTTTCGTTCTACAAAATGGAACGACAATACATCATTCCGTGGATTTGTGTGGACGTGGTCTAAGCGAATGTAGGATCAAATTTCAAGTATCAGGATTAACATGAACGGTTGATTTATTAATAAAAAAAATTAATATAAAGAAATTGAATACATTGAAGAGTACGTCTAAAAGATCTCAAAAAAGGGACTTGATTTTCCCTCCGACTTCGCTCGAGCTCTCCTCAATCAGAACTAACTCCTATTCGATCGTTCTCATCCAGCCTCACTCTAATTTCTTTCTCACTCCATTCATATTCCTCACTCTCTCATTCTCACACTCATCAATACGTTTCTTTGTGCGCCAAAATTCTCACTCACTGAGTCATACGGCCGCTCGCACTTCACGAACTCTCAACCACGCATAAACGGTATCACCTATCGAGCTGTCACTTAATCTAAATACTTCTCATTTCACCCCACAATCATACAAACATTACATTTCACTCTAACTTCTATTTAGTCTTATTCTTAATCTTTATTGCCTTATTGGCGACACAACTATTCGTATAGCTAAACGCTTTCATCTTTTTTCAATTCTATTAACTTTATTGGACCGCATAGGGCACTGACACTACACTAATAATACCAGTTCTCTTTGCATGGTTGACGGCGAGACAAACCTAGCATGGCACGACCGTGATCTTGGCGGATGAAACCGGCAACGGTCTTACAATTAGACATTCCCGGATGCGTTAAACGACCGCACTTTATGAACTCGACGTCACCCGCTTTCACGCTCTGCTACTCCCTTCTTCCTTACCCATCGCAAATTAATAACCTTCACCTTCGCGAACGAAGGTGAAGGTTATTAATTTGCGGTGAGTAAGGAAGAACGTAATTAACCGGAAAGACTTTACGAAATAGATTTTCACTTCGTCAAGATCAACGTGACTCGCGGTACGATTGTTATCCAAAATATTTCCCTTCGTCCCGGTTTTGACAACTATCTTCCGACTAGATAATTTTGACCCATCCACGTCTATTCTTCGAAGCCGCAAATGTTGGAGCAATTATTTCTTTTTGAACATTTGGTTGAAAGTAATTATTCGAAGACCTGTTAACCCCTCGCAACTCTGAGAAAAAAATCTAAACTATTTTCTAAAGAGTTTCCATAGTATAAAAAGCACTCGGATACTTTTTATAGTAAAATCAACTTTTTCTCTGAACTAGGAAATCTAGTAACGGTCACTTAATTTTTTTATCTTTTGGGAGGAATAAAATGAACTATTCTACGTTTACTATAATTTCCGAGGAAGAATAACAAAACTTAGTTACTATTTGCATAGTACAATATCACTTCATTATATTTAACGTAAATGATATATCATTGTATATTTTGCATGCCCAGATAGTATTATTAACTGTTGTAAATAGTTCCGTTGATCATCAAATCTGTTTCCAAAGATATTGTTTGTAATTATTCACGTTTATTAAAATTATTATGCTTGACCTGTCGGTATTCTCGCACGTCTTAAGGTCACTTAGAGATGGAGAAGTATCTTATATGCAAACGAGAAATCCGTATTATTTACGACGAAGTTTCGCTATTTATCGGTGCCGTCGAAACTATAATAACTTGAACAGTTTTTGGTAACGCTCGGTAAAAATTGGAAATTGATTTAACCAAACCACAGTGGTAAACGGTTCTACTAGTAATATTGTTGCCACTACTAAATGTAGAGTAAATAACAACATCTAACAATGAGAATTAACAATATTTAAAAGGCAACCTACCTATTCCAAAATGGTAAAAAGCTTAACTGTAAACACTGTTACCGTTCCTACAAAAGCCAGTAGGATGCCCATCTACTATGAAATAATTGCACCTGCCCATTTGAAGTAAAGTAAACACTAAATTGGGATTTTTTAACAAAAATGGCTATTATGGTGCCAAATTGTTCAGTTTACCAGCTCTTTTCCTCTCGGGGTAGACCGTGAGTTTCAGCCATTTTTCTAATGAAACATCGTCGACTGCGGTTAGACTTGGCAGAGAAACAGAGAAAATGGCATTTCTCCTGGCCCTGATCCCAATTACGAAAATTACTGCGGAGGATTAGTTTAAGCAGGAATGCGGCAACCAGTTGTTATACCACTTAGGGTCTCATTCGCGTCTACTGTAAACAAAATTACTAATTAGCGTCGTTTGCAGGGTGGCTTATAGTTAGTCATAAGAGTTTACCTATCAGGATTATCCGATGTTATTCTTCATTCTACATTTAGTTACCTATCCTTAGAACTATATGTTAAGTGTTGGTGGAGTTTAGATTCTGTAGCGACATCTATCACGGATAACGTAAATTATAATACTAACGATCAACGATAACCAATTTAAAGTTTTCCCATTACTGATGTTGGGTCCATGTTCCGTGAATTACAGTGCGACGGATCTCGCACTAACTTTAACGAAAACTCCCGCGAGTGTTTTCGTGTAATTATGTATGTTTATTTGTATGTACGGAACAGTGAATTGTGCTACAATCTTGTATGGTATTCGAAGTAAGTTCAATTGTCGGTGAACGCGTTCGCGTGAGTGGTTGATACTTTGATCAACTAACAATAAGAAGCAAGAACAATGCGCTCTTGTCGAGACATGAAGTTCAATAGCTTCATGCAAGACGTAAAGTTCTACGGTTAAGAATTAATATAAAGTATTTTCAAGCGTACTTCGATCGTTAAGAAATTGTAAACATAATCAGAAACGTCTTCATCCGTTTCGTCAGAAGAAGATGTTAATACATCCTCAATCTAATCAATGTTTTCTTCGTGTTTGTGCAGTTTTTAGGTTGAAGTTCGATCAACTGAAGCTAAACGATCTAATTTGGTTGGTTAATGAAAAGGGCCGTTAATGGAAATTAATCTGCCATTTAAATGTGACGGAACGTACAACTCCTTGTAACCGAGGATTAGCTTTTTTACCGAGGTTGGTGCAACTGGGCATTAAAGTTGGACTCATATCATGATGACTCATTTCATGATCTTTTATGCGATAAATTTGATGCAAATTTTGCATCACTTGTCTATTTGGGTATGTAGCATCTTTTGCTTTCTTTCCTTGATTGTAACTGCGAAAATATATTCAAGCCCGATCCTTAAATATTTATATAACAATACTCGGTACAATAGATGAAAGTTATACGAAAATCAAAAAGAATCACCCTTTTATGCATAATCACCAAACATTTATTCTATTAGTACTTTTACCGACATCTGGCAACTTGAGTTCCATTTTTTTTCCTAATTCCTCTATTAGTTAACAAGTAGTTAATAAAATCCGGTATCCATGACAGTTTTCAATGATTTGCGTGTAACGATAAAACTTATGTTTAATTCCGTAGGGTCTATTACATTTTTAGGAGAATTGTTATTGACTTTTGCGACCAATGTCTTTAAACAAACGGGGTTCTGGTGTAATCCCTAAGGAATCTTTCCTGCTTCACCAGATTGCATCCGATTTCTCGTGTGCGTAATTGGCTGCAATGAAGCGAGTGCGGAATGGCGCGGTTAATCCTGGTCAGGTTTCGTGTTACCGGCACACTGTAAACCGGTGAAGACGCGTCTTAAGCTGTAGGTTAAATGCCCCCAAGATTCCAGACACGAAAGGACGATGGATTTTATAAACTTCTATTGGCCAAACCTACTCAAAAATACATCCCTTAGGGTGATATGAAAGCGACCTTTCAGGCGTCAAATTATGGTAACTTCGGGTAATAAGGCCCATGTGGGTAGCAAGGCTGATGCTTGTTTTTCATCATATGAGCTGCTCAGTGCACACATCGACTAACTCCACTTTTTGAAAAATCTTAAATTTAGGTGTCAAAGCACTTGGTATAGTCATAACTTTTTATATTTAGAATATCTTTCCTGATTAATAGAGATTAACCCCATTAAACGGCAACATTTTTTTGGGCATTGAATAATAAGTAATTTATTTCAGAAGCCATTTTGATTAACTCCATACTCTAATGTAAATCGTAGACGAATACCTGGCAGTATAGTATTATTGGATTATCTGTTGCGGCCGTACATCGACGCTTTTTTTTTTGAAACAGCCAAAGATGCTTTCTCCCTTTCAACAATATGAGTAATAAAATCGCATCAGCAAACAGATAGAAAGAAGCGCAATGCAGACGGTAGTTGGTATAACAGTGATCTCTCACGTTGAATGTTACTGTATACTTCACCAATATTACACGGAATACATATTTTTTGTCTTTTCGACATTACTCCCTGACTGTTTTTAAAGAACCAAATATTATACCGTTATAATCAAGATGAGTGAAACTAATAACAATGTGGATATGGAAAGCAGTAATGATTCTTCAATACGATTTATCAGCAGAAAGTCTGGGGCAAGAAGACGTTTATCGTGTTTCTCGGATTCATCTGATTGCAACGATATAAATTCCCCAACAAACCCATCGATTGGGAGGAAAAGAAGTAATCCTGATAAATGGGTACGAAATTTACAAAAGCATAACGGAACAAAAGGTTTGGCATACAGGAATAAACTGAGATAAACTGAGAATGATAAGAAATATTTCCGAGAGAATTTGATAAAAATTGCTTGCAGCGTACAAGCTGTTTTTCACGAAGTTTTATGAAGTCCTGCTCTGTCTAGGAGGTATGTAGTACCTTATACTTATCAATACATACCGTTGTATTAGTTTTGTTAATACTAATACATTAACAAATTAAAAATTAAAAATGTTCAATACAAATTACAAATGTTCTTTGCACTGCACGCTAGAAGGCGAGCAGCTCCTAGTAGCTCTGATTAAGTGTTTTTAAAACAGACGTCTACTAGGATGAAGCGTACGGAGTGATGCAGCTTCGCGTTAAGTTCGTTCAAAGTTACAAATGAGGACTTCCTTCGGTCGTTGTACAAAGCAGAGTGCTGTTTTTTGGAGCTACGCAAAGACTCGCGGTGCCTCGGAAACTGTTGCTGTGCCGTGGATGGGATACAAAAATTTTCTAATTTCATCGTGATTGTTTCGTTGGCGGGGATGACTAAAAATGTCGCCTCCCACGACATCGGCAGCCAGGGTAGGTAAAAGGGTAGCCTGGTCAAGGACGGCCTGGCCATCCCTTTGTTAGATCACATACCATCCAAGGGTATTTTTTATGGTCCTGTGTGAAATTTCGCGGAAGTTCGGTTCCTTCGCACGAAGGCAGCAGCGTCTACAATTTTTATTCAATTCAAACACAGATTTATATTGCCACCTGTAATTATTGAAAAGTTGATTTAATTATCATGCAAACGCATATATAACCTTTGACATAATTATAAATCGACATTTCATACATTATCAAACTCATAACAATTTCCGGTCAGCAATATTGTACCATCGCATAGTTTAATTAATTCTGATACCGGTACCAATGCGAAAGTTAGCTCATCGATAAACTAAAAGAAATAGAATTCATCATAATTTTAATCAACAATTGCTGATGCTGGGAAAACTGGGTATTTTCCTTTTTTCGAGAAGCCATCTCAACCTTGGCACAAGCGGAAGTTTTTAATAAACATCAACGGGCTTTTCTGCGACAACATATATTTTATGTAATCAATTTTCTTTTCCAGAATTTACTCACACGTTCAACGTTTTACTTTGATTCTGTTTTCCACCTATGGGACAATGTATCCGACCATACGATAGAAACGATTTATCCAACTGGTTGTACCATGTACCAAATACGCTCTTTATTCGAGCGGTAATGAATATTTTATTTAAATGTCCACTCTGTTAAATAGTACTTATGTACATGTACGAATGTATATTGCATGCAGAATTTCACAGATAAATTAAATGAGAATTTTTTTACAAAAACACTGCGTCATTAACGTCTCTATTAACATTTTTTGAAAACTCGGTACAATGTCTTCAATTATAATTGAACGGTGCGAGAATCATTCGGAACAACAAAAAGTGATATAAAAACATGGGGACATACATTCGCACACGTACTATTTATATTTTGGAAAAAGTAATGAAAAAATTACTATAAACGGCAAATATAAGAAATTTCGGGGAGCTCATTTTACATTAATTATTCCTAATCTGCGCAATTTTTTCATGTTTCGTCACCCATGAATCACTACCGCCGACATCCACATAATACGTGAAAAAAGTCGCAACATATCATCTTCCGTCCTTGAACATTTTGTCATTTCTGTGAAAGGTCTCTTATTCGAAACGATTTGTCTCCCAAGAACTAGAAGTCATCAGGGTTTCACCCCCTGAGGTTCCACAAAAAGGTAGCTATATCCGTTATTGTCCTACGTGGGTGTTGAAGATAAATTGATTGGATGGACAGACTGACGTATTTGTCAATTTCATACTTTACAATGAAACTGCGTCAGCAATCACGGCTTATGGTTACCATACCCTGCTATTTTCCCCTCTCGTTCTTGAAGGATGTTTTAAGAGGGAACAGCAAATTGAACATTTTTACATATAAAGTGTTGCAAAAAGATGGACTTGATTTATATTGA
Source organism: Orussus abietinus (assembly GCF_000612105.2). Taxonomy (NCBI): domain Eukaryota; kingdom Metazoa; phylum Arthropoda; class Insecta; order Hymenoptera; family Orussidae; genus Orussus; species Orussus abietinus. The sequence goes on from NW_019394250.1 coordinate 661,689, forward strand.
AAAATGTTTTGACATCGAATCTATTTTTTTTTCGGCACCCTGTATAATGCGATCAGGGGTCGAAATGATATGCCTCTTTTCCACATAATCACCCTCCTCTTAGATACATTTCTCACATTCTTGCACCATCTTTACTCTCCACCGGAGGAAAAATCTTTCCGGTTATTTTTTTCAGTTGGAAATGCATAGCTTCGTTGACAACGCTATTATTACTAAATCTTCGTCCTTTTAAAGCGTTTTTAATCTCTTCATCTACAATATCGTGTGAGGACGTGGTATATCAATCGGGCCAAAGGTGAACAAACTGTGCGAGAGACGTTGTATGTCAATCGGGCTAAACTTAAACAAAACGTATGAGAGACGTGTGAGACGTTAAACGTTCAGCCAAACCGTGAAATGGCATGAGGTATGACCGACATTTTTGTTGTTTATGGCACGCGCTATTAAAATTTAAATCGCAAGGCAAGGGGTTAAGGGGTCCAAACAAAATAATTAAAGGAAGGCAGGTCGAAGCTGCATGGGGGATACTGTAATATGAGCCGCTCAGTGCACACATCGACTAACTCCACTTTTTGAAAAATCTTAAATTTAGGTGTCAAAGCACTTGGTGTAGTCATAACTTTTTATATTTAGAATATCTTTCCTGATTAATAGAGATTAACCCCATTAAACGGCAACATTTTTTTGGGCATTGAATAATAAGTAATTTATTTCAGAAGCCATTTTGATTAACTCCATACTCTAATGTAAATCGTAGACGAATACCTGGCAGTATAGTATTATTGGATTATCTGTTGCGGGCGTAAATCGACGCTTTTTTTTTTTAAACAGCCAAAGATGCTTTCTCCCTTTCAACAATATGAGTAATAAAATCGCATCAGCAAACAGATAGAAAGAAGCGCAATGCAGACGGTAGTTGGTATAACAGTGATCTCTCACGCTGAATGTTACCGTATACTTCACCAATATTACACGGAATACATATTTTTGGTCTTTTCGACATTACTCCCTGACTGTTTTTAAAGAACCAAATATTATACCGTTATAATCAAGATGAGTGAAACTAATAACAATGTGGATGTCGAAAGCAGTGATGATTCTTCAATACGATTTATCAGCAGAAAGTCTGGGGCAAGAAGACGTTTATCGTGTTTCTCGGATTCATCCAATTGCAACGGTACAAATTCCCCAACAAACCCATCGATTGGGAGGAAAAGAAGTCGTAATCCTGATAAATGAGCACGAAATTTACAAAAGCATAACGGAACGAAAGGTTTGGCATACAGGAATAGGGGAGGAAATTTAGTACCTGCAAAAACATTTGTCGATATAAAATGCAGACGATTATTTTTTAGCTATTCTTTCTTATTAATTTTATATACCGTTAGATGAAAACTATAACTGTATTTTTGTATTCTACATTATATATTTGAAGTTATATTGTAATAGGAATTTTAAAAAAGAATCTACATTACTTCATCGCATTTCTCAACTTTTTGTTTTATGGAGTTAATCAATGTGTGCACCGAGCGGCTCATATCTGGAACCTCAATCTTTGTACGAAGTAAAGAGTTGCGGTATTGCGGTAGAGATGCAAAGAGACACAAGCGACGAGATCACAGAAGCGGAGCATTTATAATATATTGTGTACCCCCAGGGAACACACCTTCGGTGTACACAAACTTACAAGGAAGGTGTCCCAGGTCGATCTCTCCGATTTGATTTCTTTTATAATACGTTATAGTAGACTAAAAACTAAGCGACACGTATTTTTCTTTATCTGCCATTAAACACGTTAAGGGAGTGAAACCACCATCCAAAGTATGGCCTGTGAGGGGTGGCTCACCCTTAATTTATTATTTTTTAATTGAGAAAATTATATTTTTCATTTCTCGTTATGAGTAAGCTTTTCCAGGTGGATTGGTTAAAAAATATTATGTTCTTGTGGGTGAAATTGCGAAATCGTCCCTTGACATTCCTTACTTTGGATGGTGGTCTCACCCCCTTAAAGTTTTTAATGGCAGATGTAAAAAATACGTCTCGTTTAGTTTTTAACCTACTAGAACATATAAAAGAAATCAAATCGAAGAGATCGACCTGGGATACCTTCCTTGTTAGTCAAATTCTTTCATCTTTACTCAATTAATTGCAAAAATAACTTAAATTGTTTTCACTTCATGAGAAGCTCAGATTAACCATTTCTTGTAAATATTATAGAACATTCATACCATTGAAACCTTTTTTGAGAAATCTCACAATACATTTCGTTTCACGTATGTTGCATGCACGAGATATTGTACTTCCTCAAACCAAAGACAAATATTAAAAACTATATCGAACGAATAAAGACATTTGAGAAGAATATTTCATTTATCAATGATATTGATCAACCATTGGTATATATATACCAGACACATTAAATATTTTGTATGCACCAAGAAATAAGTAGATATTTGTAGATGGAAACTGGATATATACTTTTCATCTACAAATGACATCCGGTAAGGGTAAGAGGCGACCCTCGAACCCCCGGGGCAGGGTATCCTTTCCCAGCGATCTGGGTGTTCCTTGCTTTCGAGTCCGCGTCTGTTTTCGGTCGACTCTCACTTATTTCGCATTATCCCGTGACTCTCTTCGCATTCTTCTCTTCACGTACCTCTCGCTCTTGAAACTCATAAGTTAAACCCTAGACTCTAAAGTATCGACTCGCACCATCGAGTACTTCTCTATCACCGCGGTCCTTTAGCCCTTGAGATGTTCCTTTCTTAGAACTCCTCGTCCTGTAGCCCATTTTTGCTTTCTCCACCTACGCCTCCTAAAGTGCATAATTTTCCCTTTCCCAAAAGTCTTACCACCAATCGCCTTCAATTATTAAATGCAACCCCGCTTTCCTTAACCCTATCGGCGTTGCTCCTAAAAACTCCGACCTCGAGGACAGCATCCTCAGGCTCCTCTGTACCATTTTCCATCAATCGCCTTCAATTATTAAATGTGTTTGCGCCGTTTAAAAATCAGCGCTGAGTTAAGTTCCTGGCGGGTAAATTCAGGGTCCGTTGAATTTGCACCACGCACGAGTTTAAATGAAAACAAGAATAACAATTTATTGTACTAATAACAACGGATAGAGAAAATACAATTAGTCGGTGTGAATTCGCGGTACAGTCGCGTGTCCGGGTTACACACTAAGTCCCAGTGAGGAGACAAAACATCCGAATGGTTCGAAGTCCTAGTTGAGTCTAATCTAAAAAATGTGGAAAGTTGCATTCGCGATGCACTTTCTTCCCTTTCCTCTGTCGAAAGCTAGGAAGGGATGCACTTGGGATGCTGAGCCCTGATTGGCTGACTTTAGGACAGCATTTCCCAAAGGTTCGTTTTTCCAGATCGGCACAGACTTCCTTAAATCCTGGAGAAAGTTCGCGATGTCTGGTAGCCATACGATACCCTTTTGGAAATGCGTCGCCATGGCAGACCCTGTAGTGGCCACTTTGAAGACGCCCCTAATCGGGGTCATAAATTTCGAGTTCTTTCTCTAGCTATTTTCTAACCACGTGCAGGACACTCCTTCGAGAAAGAGTGCCTCGCATTGTCCATGGCTAAATGTTGCCCAAATGTTCTTCAGGCCGCCTCACTCCAATCAGATGGTTCAACAAAATGCAACTCCGCTTTCCTTAAACCTATCAGCTTTGGTCCTTCAAAAAACTCCGCCCTCAAGGACAGCATCCTCAGGCTCCTCTGTACCATTTTCCATCAATCGCCTTCAATTATTAAATGTAACCCCGCTTCCCTTAAACCTATCAGCGTTGCCCCTTCTAAAAACTCCACCCTCGAGGACAGCATCCTAAGACTCCTCTGTACCATTTTCCATCGAGACAAACAGATCTTACCAATATCTCCCGTGAGAATAATCTTTTATCCGGTCCACAGAGATCACCGATCTCGACTGCTCCACTTTGTGAGAACTCCGAAGTTCCCACGACTCCACCTTGCATCACGACCTTACATCGGCACCGCGTGAAGTCAAAGACTTGTATCATTGTTGCGTGTAGTTACATATCAAATTGTTAATCTTCAGTTAGTAAGTTCGACTGTTAATAAACTTTATTGTCACGGTTAATCATTTCGCCCCCGGCACCCCGCTCTCTCCATTGACGTTCGTGATTCCACGAACAGTGTCGACACAATGACTATTCCTGGATTCAGTACTATCGGTTTTCCATCATCCCATCGACCCGATTTTACACCATCCGACATTGTCCTCTATCCTTCAACTCTTTCTTGATTTGTGGGGCTACAAATCAAAGTCTTTCCAGCCATGAAGGCTTAATTGCAACGCGGGACCAGGTTTGTGCTGATATATCACAGGAAATGTAGGTTGAAATTTACCTATAGCACCTTGATTCTATAAATCGGTAGGTTACAAACTTCGATGAAAACTACTTAGACCCTGAGAAAAATAAGAAACTTAAAGTTACAGAAACCAATCCGTTAGAAATTGTCATTCACGATACGGTTAACAACTATCCCATTAACGGTTTAATCCAGTTAATTTTATTCTTTTTTATACAGTGAGCAGAAATATTTCGGTAAAAGTCATCTGTAACTGTAGCTGAGAATGTCCGTTAATATTAAGTGCGTCGAAAAGGATCGTTATTTAAACGAAGAAACCAAAAGCATAAATAAAAAAATTAACGTTCGCATAAATTCTCGATATTCTCGGTAACTTACGGTAGGTTTCACACTTATCTTCTCTAATTTTATGTTATGAATACGTAGTCCAGACCTAGAGTTCGAAAATTCTCGGTAACATGAAATTGGAGGTGATAACCGTGAACACAAAATCGAACGATGAAGCAACGCCGAAATCGAATCGGTGATCGAACATAACGTGGAAGGTTGCGACAGTATCGAACTTAAACCGTTATCTTTTATTAAAACTCCCATGATCCGTGAAAACATCCTATTAATTAAGTCATCGAACGATCTAAAACAGACCCGTATGTATCAATTTCCGTTTCAAACTTCCTACCGATCTTCCTACCTAAACGATCCATTGTTGCACGAATCGTTAACCCTTAAACTCTATTTGTACAAATTTAATTAGATTTTTGTCAAATAATGTAATACTACCCAGACTGTAGTTGGTTTCTAAATTACAAGGACCAGACATTGTGTATGATCATTTCGACGCTTTTTCACAGGTGCCATCAATCGAGTTAATGTGTCGATTACTACCATCCGGTAGAACATTAATCCCAGTTATCTTCGGGCGGTGACTTTCGCGCGAAAACTGGCCAGTTTCGGCGAGTTGACGGGTGAATTATTCGAAACTGTCAGAGGACGGTTTGGAAGGCTGCTTTAAGAACTCGCACCTGCACGTGCCACCTCCCTGAGTACGAACGGTGCTATTAAGAGCTAATTGAGATTAACCGTTGCACTGTGCCGGACACGTACGCGCTGCTCTCTCAATTTGTCTCCTTCGCAAAATTCCGGTTTCCTACTTGGCGGTACGCAAAAACTCAATCCACCCTTCCAGTGGTGCTGATCCTGGAACCTAAGAAGGATGTCTCTGATGTGGCTCCGAAACGCTTATCGCTTAGCGAGATGCGATAATAGTCTAAAAAACCGCACCTAATGCGGCCGTGATGCAAGGAAAAGTGTAACCTTTTTTTATTGAAAGAATTTCTAATCGATATACCAAGAAATATGCAACGAAAGTTTCTAGACGCGCGGCACTTATTGTGTGTTGCGCACGTGCACATATGATACATTAAATTCAACCTCATGCAGTCAGCAATCAGATTTCTCAAATTCTCAGGATTTTAGCCCCAATGCCGAAACTAACTTTTCTTCACGTTTCTTTATCGCTTTACTACGATCGTAGCAATTTATTTAAACATTGATCCGAGCGACGTACATTACTTCGCACTCGCGATGCAATTCACTCTCAAAAAACCCTAGTATTTGCTAAGTTTGGTCTTGTAAATATAGTCAAGTCTTGATTTTGCACATTCGAGTCATGCACGTCCATGTCTTGAACTTGCACGTTCGGATATTGATTTTGCATACTCAAGTATTGATCTTGCTCAGGCGAGGATTGATTTTGCACGGTCGAGTCTTGGCCTTGGTCTTGTGAATATAGTCAAGACTTGATCTTGATTTTGGTCTTGGTCTTGGTCTTGCACATTGAGGTATTGGTCTTGCATACTCGAGTCTTGGCTTTGGTCTTGCGAGTATAGTCAAGTCTTGATCTTGGTCCTTGCAAAAAGTGCAAGACCACGACCAAGACCAAGACGGATTTTGCTCATCACTATTTACATCCGTATTCCGGTACTCAACCTCTCCCCTTGTATGATGTGAAGGAACCAATTATGTCGTGTTCCCTGCGCCACACTCATGTATTTAAATTCATCGCGGCTTTTGAAATGTCAGACAAATTTCCAGAAAGGGACTTACTGCCTGCTTGGGCCCATCGGACCATTTACCAATTTAACAATTGCCTCCCTCCGAAATCCGTTCGTAAAGTTTAGTTTTCCACGATACGGTTATATTGCCCCGTACGTCCCATTGCGGAGGTTTAGAGTTCTTTAGAATTTTCTCTGGTTGACCGTCCCTATTCTTTACCGTCGTGCCTTCTTTAACTTTACCGCTAACACGTGCGCGCAGCATGCACGCGTGCATACAGCATATTTTTCCACCTCCACGGCAACTAGAAATTTTCCGTTTTCACCCAACCGTATTGGACAGCTATCGACCGATCATGAGGCCGACTATTCGATTTTTAACCGCCCTTCTTAAAATCAGTCAGCCAATCGCTATGTAAGAAAAATGATACAACCTCCTCAAAAAATGTAGTGCGACCGAAGGAGGAATCCTGTATTTTTTCTGTAAGTCAGTCAGTCTCCGTCTCTTGCTAGAAATCAAAGTCTCTCGTCAGCCTTCACCATCGTTTCTGTAACCGTTATCGATATTCACGCGCGAAGAGCTGACAGAATTCAGCACAGTCTCTCATCTCTCGTCAGCCTTCACCATCGCTTCTGTAACTGTCATCGGTATTCACGCGTGAAGAGCTGACACAATTCAACAAGTCATTCGTATATTTAATATTATAATAAATCCAAGTTTTGTTTTGTTCGCGACAAGTCTCACTTCATTCGGGTACGTTCCTTCTTCACGTGGGCAGTTCTATGAATATCCCATTTTGCAATTCTATTTGCAAAAACAATCGGGATTCATACAACAACTGCCGGGCAAACTAGCCAGGCAGAACATGTCGTATCATATAATTAATCTTATTCTGTCCCTTATCTTCCTAGATTAACGTCCATCCATCACGAAAATCATTCCTTTGTATTGTGCTATGAATTTAAAGCATTCACTGTAATTTACATTTGATGACAAATTTACCTAGTTAGAACAAAACGTGAAGACAGACACGGGGGACAGACACACTTAACTTTTAAGAATTAGCTTAATATTGTCTTCATGGCAGTACTATCCGATAACCGACAGCGGACTCCTGTGTTATTGAAACTTATCGGATCGAATGTATATGTACCGTCGGTAAAGGGCAGGGAAAGAGGCGCTCGTATGGTCTTCCGCTCGATCGATACTTGTATTACCGGCAGATGTTTCTGGACATAACGTGTACAAAGTCCTGAAGTCAACTTCTTTACCCATTGAGCATGAGGTATTGTCGAGGGGGTATTCACTCAGGACATTTTTTTTTAGGATTTTAAAGCTGGAAATCACGTGGAAATCAGCTAGAAATCGCAAGCAGAAATCACTAGAAATCGTTGGAAATCCCCAAAACATAGTCACAATTTTAAAGTTAAAGTAAACATCGCTGGTAACTAAAGCGCAGTATTGTCCATTATATGAAATCAATGGCAGACGTGAGGTTTGTTTTGACATACATACATACATACATTCATACATACATACGTACAGCGAAAACAGCACTTTAGTATTGTAGACAGCACTGCAAAACCCTGGCTTAAAGGGGACCGAACCTAAGGCGAAAAAGCGAAACGAAAGAGAAGAATCTCTAAAACTCGAGACAGAAATGTAGCCTACTTGTAGGTCTTAATTAAATACGTAAAGAATTATAAACTTATACCTCACAAGAATGACGAAAATGATTATCGTAAGTAATAGGTAATTAATTTCACACGTTTTAATACGTCCACAGCCACTGACATTTCGGTTTCTGTTTCCAATGGAACATGCGTGGGCGCGCACGTGTATGTGTGTGTATGTGTGTATACGGATGTACAACCAGTTTCGAATGTCTTTACTTTAACAGGCTTCCGGTATAAAAAAAATGAAACATTTACTTGCTACGAGTATATTAATAAGCCGTCATTTACACGCACGCAGAAAAATAATATCGTAATCATTACATATGCTCGCGGGTCAAAATATTGTTGTAACCTTAACAAGAATTATTGTAGACCTAATTACAATTTTTTATCCTTTTAACCGTTGCGGCTGTAGCACCAACTGCAGAATTCTTGTAAATAAGGTGTAGTTACATTTGCATCTGACAGGGTTACATATATAACATTGGAAAGTAAAAGTTACACGTATAAAGGCACGGGTAAAAATGACCATCACAGTTGTAAAATTTAAAAACAAGAACTTTACTGAAAACCGTATAATATACCGTAGCACTAGTAATTTTTACAAGCGTGAACTGTTATTGTTCCTATTGTGCGTTTAAGACACAGCGCGAGAAGCATTCGGGTCGTGACATGCATTAGTTGCACAGTCCCGCGAACTGTTAAATTCATTGTGACTTCTGTAGCCGCATCATTTGGTCCTCTTCGAAATTCGGTTTACGATCTAATTGTTCCTATTGTGCGTTTAAGACACAGCGCGAGAAGCATTTGGGTCGTGACATGCATTAGTTGCACAGTCCTGCGAACTGTTAGATTCATTGTGACTTCGGTAGCCGCATCATTCGGTCCTCTTCGAAATTCGGTTTTCGATCTAATTTAAGATCGACTTTTACTTTTTCAATTCACTGTAATAGTTTGATTGACTGACTACATGGATGACTTTGTAAAAATTGAACTTCAAGAGTGGAGGTTAGAAAACCTACAGCAACCGTTCGATGGTAAGCTTTACATAAAACAAATATTTACCGTTTTCAATGTATTATATCTGTAGTGATTTCCCGAGTTCCCAACATGAAAGAATACCGTTTACAATGATACTTTCTACATGCAGCAACGGCAACATGTATGTACGTTTGTCAACGGTAGTTTTTACATGAGCTGACTGTAATATACTCATGTCGCTGTTGTATTTTCTAGCTACCCCAACAGTAATAAATGCGTTGCTGCATGTTACTTTCTACGTGTATCAACAGTAAAGGGTACACCTGCGAACGTTATCATATACACATGTTATGTGGTAACAATTACTTCAGTTGACGAGTTTACGCTGTCACGATTGTAAATATGACTGTCGTATTGTTGGAACTGTAATCATTCTTTGTAATAATGTGTACTACAATAAAATTGTACATTTGACGTTTTTAGCAGAGTAATCGTTACTTTGTAGAAATGCAGTCCTTATATTTATCAGCGATTGCTGTTATATCTATTCCAATTGTAGTAATTATAACAACTTTTTTCGCTCCGTGCGGAAGTATGCTTCAACCTACTTCTCATCCTAATTTTGTCCTCCAATTTGTACACAAAAACCTTATTTAAAGGTACCATTGTTTGTACTTTACCTTGGAGGGTATTGCCGATATGTTACCATGGGTACCGCTATCAACTATCGTTAAATTTAACCAAACGTTAAGGACGTCAGAGATAAAACCGCGTCATAAAATACTTATCCCATCACGTATAGGGCCTTCGAGTTTCCGCTCTACTTGCGATTCAGTTCCTCTTAATCTACGGCGTTAACGCAGGGCAAGGGAGGTCGAGGTTACGACGCGCATTTAGTGTGTTCCATGCCAGTGCCGTTTATTGTTTTCATTCCGCGCTGATGGGAAAAGTATCAGCGTATCTCATACTTCGAGATCATCCTACGCCGATATTATATCGATTTAAGGAGAAGTGAAACCCCCTTCAAATCAGTCGATTCGAATACAACACTTCTTTTTAAGGGTATTAGACCAAACTGTTCGAAACTTTGACACATCACTCCTGATCATCTAAGAATTGTCCTGACACATTCAAAATTTGGATTTTTCAACAAAATTTTTCAACAGCCCAGACCAGAACCAAAATGGCGTCTAGCTCTCGTATTTCGATCAGTATACAATTATTGAAGGCTCTTATATGAGAATCGAAAGGGTTAGGACAATTTTACGACAATTTTGAACACTCTGGTAATCGATAAATTCGCCTTTGAACGGGATAAAGGCAAAAAAAGTGTTGTATGCGCTTCTATGCCAAAACGATGGGAATACGAGGTCTCGGAGTGAAAATTTAATTGACCTGGAAATCACAGATGGCGCAGGGGGTCCCTCTGCAGTCAATTAGGGCCCCAGAAAGAATGAATCCAGAGGATTTCTGGAGTTTTACTTTGATTTCTTTATAATTATTGTACGAAAACGATAGGTGGAGTATGCCATTTGGCACAATACCCAATATAATTCGACACAGCTGTCAATATAAAAACGAACATCGGCAACGTAGGCATTTAGAAAAATCTTCTTCATCGACGTCGATCAAGTTTCTCAATGTGTTTCACTTTACCTTAATGTTCTTCTTACGTTTTGGAGCAACGTAAGAAATGCAAACGTCCTGAAGGTAAATCAATTCATTTCACTCCAGGAAGACGTTTACAAATCATGAACAAACATTTTTCGAAAAACAATATACATCCTGAGAGAAAAGTCTAGGTCAATATACAATTTTGTAACTAGTTTTCATAATTGAATAAGGACTCGGATACTATTTATAGTAAAATTCACTTTTTTTCTAAACTATAAAATGTAGGAACGGTTACCAAATTTGTTTACCTTTTAGGAGGAGTAAAATGAACCATTCTACGTTTACTCTACTTGCCTAGGAAGAATAACAAAACTTTTTATTATTTATATAGTAAAATTTCATTTTATTATTGTTACTGTAACCGATATATCATCGTATATTTTACATGTTCAGATAGTATTATTAACTATCATAAATGGTTACGTTAATCAATAAATCTTTTTCCAAATATATTTTGTGTAATTATTCACGTTTATTAAAATTATTATGCTGGACCTGTCCGTATTCTCGCATGTCTTACAATTACCGTCAGTTAAGCGTAGAGTAGTATCATATGCAAATGAGCGATCCGTATCACTTGCGAGAAATCCTCGCCATCTATCGGTGCCGCCGGTACTAACTTGAACAAAACTTTTGGTAACGTTCGGTACAAATTGGAAGTTGATTTAACCAAATCGCAATGGAAAACGTTTGACCCAGTAATATTGTTGCAGTTACTGAAAGTAGAACAAATAACATCTTGCAACGCTAGTTGACAATATTTAAAAAGTAATCTAACTGTTCCAAAATAGTAGAAAACTTTACTGTAAATATTTTTCCCATTACCACAAAAATTGTATAAAAGCCAGGAGGACGCTCAACTAGTAAAGGATAGTTGCAGCTACCAGTTTATGGTAAATCACACGATAAAGTGCGTTTCTTTAACAAAAACGGCTTTGATGTTGTCATATTGTTCAGTTTATCAGCTCTTTTGCTCTCAGTGCATGTTCGATAACGAAAAATGTTAATGTTTGTATCAAGAAAGTATTGGCAGGATTCTGCAGAATTTTCTCGATTCAGATTTTATTAATAGTATGTCTTAGCCATACCCAGGCTGTAGTTGATAGGTCGCCCTTGTCAAATTATGCATTCCTCAATTTTGATGGATGAATCACTGCCCTCCCTTCTGTTTTGCATTGCAAATACATCCATGGCAGCAACAAGCCCAGAACGCTGCTACAATTGGACGATATTTTCCAAAGATTTTCGAGCACCGTAGTTTATGTAAACAGATGTTTTTGACTCATGAGATTAGTACTACTCCTGGACAATTTTTGATACGATTAAGTAAAGCTTACCTTGGAACGATTGTTATAGGTTTTCTAACCCCCACACCTGAAGTTCATTTTTTACAAAGTCATCCATGTAGTCACTTAATTAAACTATTACAATGAATTGAAAAAGTAAAACTCGATCTTAAATTATATCGAAAACCGAATTTCGAAGAAGACCGAATGATGCGGCTACCGAAGTCACAATGAATCTAACAGTTTGCCGGACTGTGCAACTAATGTATGTCAAGACTCGAATGCATCTCGCGCTGTGTCTTAAACGCTCAATAGGAACAATAACACTTCACACAAAGTGGAACATAAGTAGACTATTAGTCAACTTTTCGTCGACATTTCGACAAGGTTCATAGTCAACTTATGAAAAAGTGTGATTTATTTTAGACAACTTTTGGACATCAGCGTGCTATCCGGGCAACTTTAAATATGCTTTTAGGGTCTCGGATGTGGATTAACCCCTTAAGTAGTCTTGGACGTATACGATGTACCAGTTTAACCCCTTGCCTTACGATTTAAACTCCAATAGCGTGTGCCATAAACAACAAAAATGTCGGTCATACATCTAGCCATTTCACGGTTTGGTTGAACGTCCAAAGTCTCACACATCTCTCATACGTTTTGTTCACGTTTGGCCCGATTGATATACTACGTCTCTCACACGATATTGTAGGCGAAGAGGTTAAATCCGTAGCTAAACCATCGAATCGTACAGCCGTCCCTCAATTTACGCGGAATTATCCGTTCCACCTGGATTCGATCTACGCGAATGAAAATCACGTAAATTAGTGTCTGTCAGTGCAAAAGATAAAATATTGGAAACAAAAGCTAGTACATGTAAGTTTTCGAAATACATATTTATTTAAAGTAGCATAACAAAAGGAAATAATGACGTTTCAAAGTCGCGTAAATTGTGTTATAATTTACCGCGTAAATTGAGGGAGGGGTGTATAACCAATTTGAAGCGACTTGACCCGGTTGAAGCCAGAGAAATCCCTTATGAGACGAAGAATCTGGAATGGTACCACCGTATAGATTGATGGAGTTTGAGGATCCAGGGAATTGGCGGAGGGCTCCGAGGTGCGATCAAGTGGCCGACGTAAGAGCATCACCGTGGGGCAGAAGTCGGGCGATAAGGCCGCGGCGTTTCCGCGGGTTGCTCGAGTCTGCGTGTAATGGGTCCGGTGTCAGCGGTCGAGAGCTCGTGTCCGAGGTGTGAACCATAAAGATAGGGTTTACGGCCCCGCAGCCGAGGCTCGTTTACCTCGAAGAAAATTCTCCGGGACACGTAGGTGAAAAAAAGATCCGAGCGTGGGACTGCGTCGGCGAGGTGGTTACCCCAGTCCCCGGGCACCTCGGCTCGACGAGGCGGGTATTCAACCGTGGAAAGCCGTGCGGAAGGATGGGTGCAGGAAAGCGAGAGTGGGAAAGCGAATTCAAGGGTTCAGACGGACACGATGCACCCCGCGACTCCGCGACGAGATGCACCAGAACGACCCTCCTGGGAGCAATCTTGTATCTCACTAAAACCGGCAACCTACGAAGAGACGCGGCTCTATACGGCGGAGACGTCCTCTTCCCAACGGTCTTCGTCCGCGTTACCTAGACGAGTGTTCCGATTAAGTTGATTTCCCCGGCCAGACTTCCGCCCGTTCTCTTGATTGCCACGAAATGGCTCCACGGCCTGGCCGGCTGGCTAGGGGCTAAATGGGGTTTGTTACGTCCATGGAAGTATTTCGGCGTCACCTCCTGGGGCTCGATTCTCGAGTTCATACGGATTCTTTTGCATACTGTAATGCCGTCAGTCTATAGTCATTTAGAAATGCATACATGAGAGTTTGCGAACTGCATGGTGTCAAAATGCGTCGTGGGAAGAGATCCCGACGTCCGCGACAACGGAGTCCGGTGACTATGAGAAAGAACCGTTGAGCCCGGCTCCACGGAATCAGAAACCCTCATTCCTACGGGATAACTTCATGAACTTAGAACAGTCAGTCCTATTCCGAACTCCGAGCCCGTCGGACCGTAGGTCTTGTGCATAATAAAGAACCACATCCAAATGCCAAAAAGGAGTTAACAAATTATTCGAGGAGAACCCCAACACCCTTCGCGGCATAACAATACGAATAGATTCGCATGAAAAACCGAATCGCATTGTATTATACGAAACGAAAGGCAATCCGCTCTCAAAGTAGAAAATCGTTTTCATCAATTTCGAAGTTCCTTGAGCCTGAAAGAGTAACTTGGAACGAAGGAGTAACTGGCAATCCTTGATAATAATCTGTTAAAAAAATATAATTTCACAACATTTTCGTTTGAAGTTTTATTCAAATATGGTATACTAATTTTATAAAATACTTTCATATACAATTAAAAATATGCGTTTTAATGCAGCACATATGTGTAATAAATGTATAACTTATGTTGTAAATTTGTGTTTAACGGTACTTGAATTAAAACGCTTTTTTTTTTCTGTAAACAAACAAATTTGTCAAATGTCCCGGGCATGTCGTACAAGGAAGGTACCTGAGGTGTCTCCCTCCGATTTTGTTCATTTTTAAATATGTATAGAGGACTAAAATCTAAGGGACTCGTGTTTTTTTTATCGGCGGATAAACACTTTTCGGGGGTGAAATCAGGCTTCAAGGTTGGCCGTGCAAGGGGGTGAGTTGGCTGTTTCATATAGAAGCACTCGACCGATTTTCATGAAACAACCGTCAAAATGTAGGGAATGAAGAATTATGAAACATGCATTTGGAATTTTTCGAAAAAATTCAATTTTAAGGGGTGAGCCACCCCTTTGAATACTTCTTTTACCCCTTACGCGAGCAGTAATTACTCTATCCAAATGAAACTTTCTTTGTATTGTTCTGGTCTATAAATTAACCAAGTTTCATTTGGATAGAGTAATTACTGCTCGCGTAAGGAGTAAAAGATGTATTCAAACGGGTGGCTCACCTCTTAAAAATGAATTTTTTCGAAAAATTCCAAATGCATATTTCATAATTCTTCATTCTCTACATTTTGACGGTTATTTCATGAAAATCGGTCGAGTGCTTCTATATGAAACAGCCAACTCACCCCCTTGCACGGCCAACTTTGAAGCCTGATTTCATACCCTAAAAGTGTTTACCCGCCGATAAAAAAAACACGAGTCCCTTAGATTTTAGTCCTCTATACATATTTAAAAATGAACAAAATCGGAGGGGGACACCTCAGGTACCTTCCTTGTATGTCTTTGGAGACAACCCTTAAGCGCCGAAAAATTCTTTTTGCAATTATCTGGGAATTGAACTCGGAACTTAGGTAAGTTGCGGTTACGCTGTCCATAATGCTACTACAGTCTCCTATTGAATGTAATAATTTTTTTTAATAACAGTTGAATATTTCTCAGTCTCAAAAATGCCGCTACAATGCTTCTCCGCCAGTGCCACCGATACTTCTTATATCTCGATTAAATTTGTTTAAAAATAAACTCATACCAACGATCATGAAATTAAAAACTCATCTAAAAAAATTATAAACAATATGTACCAAATGTCTCTCGAATATAACATTTTTCATTTTCCTCCGCAATTTCACAATATGACAACACGATGTTATAAAATTATCAATTTATTTAGAATTTTAAAATAAATGTATACTAATTCATTAATTGTTAAGACATCAAATTTATAATTTCACTACAATCATATGTACTAAAAATGTATGAATTTCAGGAATGTTTTTAACAGTGTACACGTTTTCACTTTTTCTTCCAAAAATTTAACGCAATTTTTTCACAAAAAGTGATATACATATATTAAAAGGTACTCGATTTCCATTAGCTCTAATATAAGTCTCTATATCGTTAATATAAAACAAAGAATTAATGGCTAGTTAATAAGAATTTTCAATCAAGAATAAATATAAACATATCGGTTAAGCTGTTACGATGCAATTCGGGTTAATTGTAAACAAGTGAACTATGTCTTATAACTTTCTCACGTTGCGGTATTTTCCATAACGACGTTAACCTGAGTAGAATATTATTGCCAAATAAAGAAGGGTATCTTAACATGAGGTAAATCAGAAGTTATTTCGGTTGAGCCAACTAATTTCATCCTCCAGTGGGATACTTTTCGTAATCTGGCAATCAGACATTTCCGAGAGAAGATCGTCGCATCAACCTACTCGTCCCTAAATGTCCAAAAATAGGAACATATAGAATGTAACATAAGAGAGTTACGTACCTCACCTACAACGTTATTTCGTGATAGGTCACATTTTTTGGGTTCGAATAAATAACTTTATGTGACCATCCTGGCAATCAGACATTTCCGAGAGATGATCGTCGCATCAACTTACTCGTCCCTTAGTGTCCAAAAATGGGAACATATAGAATGTATCATAAGAGACTTACGTACCTCACCTACAACGTTATTTTGTGATAGGTCACAGTTTTTGAGTTCGAATAAATAACTTTATGTGACCATCCTGGCAATCAGACAATTCCGAGAGATGATCGTCGCATCAACCTGTTCGTCCCTAAATGTCCAAAAATAGGAACATATAGAATGTAATATAAGAGAGTTACGTACCTCACCTACAACGTTATTTCGTGATAGGTCACATTTTTTGGGTTCGTTGGTGGTTTTTTGGGTTTTTTGAGGTCGCATAAATAACTTTATGTGACCATCCTGGCAATCAGACATTTCCGACAGAAGATCGTCGCATCAACCTGCTCGTCCCTAAATGTCCAAAAATAGGAACATATAGAATGTAACATAAGAGAGTTACGTACCTCACCTACAACGTTATTTCGTGATAGGTCACATTTTTTGGGTTCGAATAAATAACTTTATGTGACCATCATGTTTCTAAGGATGGCATATGAAGGCTAATACCCTTAATTGTTACTTTATAGTCATATAGAAGGTAATTTTGGCAAAAATATGTGACTTCGTTCTGGTTTATGGTAAATAAACAAACCTTTTTTCGAAAACTGCATTTCCTAAGTTCTAGGAATGGTTTTAGACCCTCCATAATTAAATAATAAAATTTCTGTTCTGTGCGCGACAATATATTTTTTAATTCACCGCGGCCTTAGAAATATCGAAAAAATATCGTAAAAAATGAACTTCAAGAGTGGAGGTTAGAAAACCTCCAACAATCGTTCCAAGGTAAGTTTTACATAAAACAAATATTTATCGTTTTCAATGTAGTATATCTGTAAGGATTTCTGAGTTCTCGACAGGAACGGATACCGTTTACAGTGATACTTTTTATATGCAGCAACGGCAAACATATATGTACGTTTGTCAACGGTAGTTTTTACACGAGCTGACTGCAATATACCCATGTTGCTATTCGATTTTCTAGCCACCCCAACAGTAATAAATACGTTGCTGCATGTTACTTTCTACATGTATCAACAGTAAGGGGTACACTAGCGAACGCTATCGTATACACACATTATGTGATAACTATTGCTTCAGTTGACTAGTTTATGCTGTCACGATTGTAAATATAACTGTCGCATTGTTGTAACTGTAATCGTTCTTTGTAGTAATGTGTACTACAATGAAATTGTACATTTGACATTTTTAGCAGAGTAATCGTTACTTTGTAATACTACTATCCTTATATTTTCCAGCGATTGCTGTTATATCTATCACAATTGTAGTAATTATTACAACATTTTTCTCTCCGCACAGCCTTCGCCATCACCTTTGTTCCGTTTCGTGTACACGCGCGCGAAGATCTGACAAACTCATTACATTACTCGTCAATTCTTATTGTCAAATAAATGAAAGATTATTGTTGTTCGGCATACGAGTTTCACTTCACTTTTGGATGCACTTGCTTTAAACATTAAGCAGTTATATGAATATCCGAAATTGCAATTCCGTTGCAAAGCAATCGGGATTCATATATCTGCCGGGAAAACGAACTTGGCAGAACAATTCCAGACGGATATTTTAGAACAACGTATCCGCGCAATTGACAGTCCAAAACCGCTTTTCGCATCACCTTAATGAACTAATATAATACAAAAAAGAAATCGGCGTGCAGATTCGACACACATTCGAAGTGAAAGTTCTTATTAAAAATGACTTATTATATATGATTACCAATTAATTATTCTTACGTTCCCTTATACGTTCGATACTGGTCGTTTCGGACATAAAAGAGATAATTAAGAGCAATGATTTTAATGTCCACTTAGTCCAGCCAGAAACCCAGTCGCTAATTGACTTGTTCGACAACAAATGTGAATTAAATTACATTAATTAAATCCCTCACGCGAGTTCTCTTAATTCCGAAAAACGAAGATGAAAGTAAATAGTAATGTACTGTAAAAAAAGAAAAAAAAAAACCGTAGGCGCTACACATTATACAGGATGTAACAGAAATGGTGGAAACGGTTTACGCAGCGGTATCCTTGTTGAAAAGGAAGTCGAAAATTCCAGTACTATTTTTTCCTACAGTGCATCATTTTCCTGTAATAACTAATTGATGCACAGCGCCGCTGTGGAACGCGATTGATTGCCTGTGCTGCAATTAATTATTACAGGAAAATTATGCACTGTAAGAAAAAATAGTACAGGACTTATCGACTCCATTTTCAACAAGGATAGCGCTGTATAAACCGTGTCCACCGTTTCAGTTACATCCTGTAGACGTGAAACGTCTTTGCAGATGAAGAGATATAAAGCGAGTAACCTGTTTGAGAATCATCATAACCTAACCTAACTATTCCCCGCTCGCAAAGACGTTTAATTTCTGTAGTGTGTAACGACTACACGTTTATTTTTTGTCTCCTAATGGCTTAGATGCCACTTTCACGTCCCCTTAATTTTTGGTTTTTAAATCGCTTATAGACGTTTTTTCAAGGGGGAGGTAAGGGTAATGACGTTGGGACTACGTTCGTATTTGACGAGTTAAGGTGAAGTGAAACCCCCCTCAAGTCAGTCGATTCGAATACAACACTTTTTTTCAAGGGTATTAGACCAAACTGTTCGTAACTTTGACACATCACTCCTGATGGCCTAAGAATTGTCTTGCCACATTCAAAATTTGGATTTTTAAAATAAATTTTTTAATTCAGCCCAGACCAGAACCAAAATGGCGTCGAGCTCTCATATTTCGATCGATATACAATTATCGAGGGCCCTGGTGTGAGAATTGAAAGGATCAGGACAATTTACGACAATTTAGAACACTCTGATAATCGATAAACTCGCATTTGAACGGGATAAAAGCAACAAAAGTGTTGTATGCGCCTCTATGCCAAAACGATAGGAATACGAGGTCTCGGAGTGAAAATTTAATTGACCTAGAAATCACAGATGGCGCAGGGGGTCCCTCCGCAGTCAATTAGGGCCCCAGAAAGCATGAATCCAGAGGATTTCTGGAGTTTCACTTCGATTTCTTTATAATTATTGTACGAAACTGACAGGTGGAGTATGCCATTTGGTTCAATACCCAATATAATTCGACACAGCTGTCAATATAAAAACGAACGTCGGCAACGCAGGCATTTAGAAAAATCTTCTTTATCGACGTCGATCAAGTTCCTCGACGTGTTCCACTTCACCTTAACACTATCGAGCGCAAAGTTTCACTTCAAAAAGTATTTCACTTTTCGAAAGTTCCCTTTTGAAATGTACGAACTTGCACCCACTACCGTTCTATAAGAAATTTCACTTCAAAACTAGATTCTGAAAATACAAACGCTCAAATGTATTTGGCTCCAAATTCAACCGAGTTTCTTGATCTTCCCGCTGGATCTTAGGAGTTTGATAGAATTTCCGTTATTTTTGAGTTTTCTGCCTACTCTTTATAATTTAGAAAACATTTGTCCTATTCCCGTACCCGGTTGACATGTTTTCGACTTTTGGCTGGGTCTTTGCCCCAATATTCGTTCGTAAATAAGAAAATATGCACCAGAACCGGTAGTGTTCGGAGGTGGATGGATGACTCACCCCGTATTCCAGCAAAGACATTACGCCTCGCAATTGCCGTCGTAAAGTACGTTTTACGCGTTGAAATAACCGCTCGTTCGGCGCGCGAAGGAAGGATAAATCGAGGCCTTTACGCGGCTGAGGAAAAAAGTAAGGGAGATCAGAAGGGAAATGCTCGCTAATTGAAAGTGGAGCCTTCGAGCTCGGAGCTTTGCGCCGCGGTGTGGTGTACCACTTTTCACGGGACCGTAACGACTCTTATGCCGAGCTTAATAAAATGTCGATGTCGTAAAGAGACTCGGTCAAAGACCATCGCGCGGCTTCTGGCCTTGGTGTCGTCCTCTCCGAATCTGCGACGGAGAAGACACGTCGAGGAAGTTCGTTAATCTGCATCGACTAACTGCACGGAGAGAAAAAAGTTGTTATAATTACTACAGTTGGGATAGATATAACAGCAATCGCTGGGAAATGTAAGGACAGCAGTTCTACAAAATAATGATTACTCTGCTAAAAATGTCAAATGTACAATTTCATTGTAGTACACGTTATTACAAAGAATGATTACAGTTACAAGAATACGACAGTTATATTTACAATCCTGACAGCATTAACACGTCAGCTGAAGCAATAGTTATCACATAACGTGTGTATATGATAACGTTCGCTGGTGTACCCTTTACCGTTGATACATGTAGAAAGTAATATGCAGCAACGAATTTATTACTGTTGGGGTAGCTAGAAAATACAATAGCGCCATGTGTATATTACAGTCAGCTCATCTAAATACTACCGTTGACAAACGTGAACATATATGTATGTTGCCGTTGCTGCATGTAAAAAGTATCATTGTAAGCGGTATCCTTTCATGTCGGGAACTCGGGAAATCACTACTGATATAATACATTGAAAACGGTAAATATTTGTTTTATGTAAAGCTTACCTTCGAACGATTGTTGTAGGTTTTCTAACCTCTACTCCTGAAGTTCATTTTTTACAAAGTCATCCATGTAGCCACTTAATCAAAGTATTACAGTGAATGGAAAAAGTAAAACTCGATCTTGAATTAGATCGAAAACCGAATTTCGAAGAGGACCGAATGACGCGGCTACCGAAGTCACAATGAATCTAACAGTTCGCAGGACTGCGCAACTAATGCACGTCACGACTCGAATACATCTCGCGCTGTGTCTTAAACGCACAATAGGAACAACAGTTCACGCTTGTAAAAATTACTAGTGCTACGGTATATTATACGGTTTTCAATAGAGTTCTTGTTTTTAAATTTTACAACTGTGATGGTTATTTTTACCCGTGCCTTTATACGCGTAATTTTTTCTTTCCAATGTTATATATGTAACACTGTCAGATGTAAATATAACTACAATTTATTTACAAGAATTCTGCAGTTGGTGCTACAGCCGATTTGATCTACAATAATTGTTGTTAAGGTTACAATGATACTTTGACCCGCGAGCATATGTAATGATTACAATATTACTTTTCTACGTGTACGAATTCAATTATTAAAATGCTTTCAATTAAACTGCTACACCTTCATCTGCTGAGACGACAATAGGAATTACACTGAGAGGACAATCTAGTTAAATTAACTATTTTTTACGTTATTATCGTTCATTTTACTTCATTATTGTCAATGTAACTGATATATCACCGTAAATTTCACATGCCCAGATAGGATTTTTAATTGTTATAAATAGTTCCGTTAATCTTTAAAACCATTTCCGAAAATATATTGTTTTAATTATAAACGTTTACTAAACTTATTTTTCTTGACCTGTCGGTATTCTTACTTGACATAGTGTCAATTAGGTATGGAGTAATGTCTTATATAGAAACGAGCTGTCCCTATCATTATCGAAAAAGCGTCGCCATCTATCGATGCTGCCGAAACTAACTTGAACAAAGATTTCAGTAACGTTAGATACAAATTGGAAGTTGATATAACCAAACTTCGATGATACACGGGTGTACGAGTAACATTGTTGCGGTTCCTGAAAGTTGTGTTGATAACATTTTGCAATGAGGGTTGACAATATGTAAAAGGTAACCAAACTATTCCTAAATGGTAAAAAACTCTACTATAAATATTGTTACCGTTCCTGCAACATTAGTACAAAACAAGGAGGATGCTCAACTATTAAAAAATTGTTGCCGCTACCAGTTTATAGTAAATCAAACGATTAATCGCGTTCCTTTAACAAAAATGGGTTTAAGGTGAAGTGAAACACGTCGAGGAACTTGGTCAACGTCGATAAAGAAGATTTTTCTAAATGCCTACGTTGCCGACGCTCGTTTTTATATTGACAGCTGTGTCGAATTATATTGTGTGTTGTACCAAATGGCATATTCCACCTGTCGTTTTCGTACAATAATTATAAAGAAATCGAAGTAAAACTCCAGAAATCCTCTGGATTCAAGCTTTCTGGGGTCCTAATTGACTGCAGAGTGAAACCTTGCGCCATCTGTGATTTCCAGGTGAATTAAATTTTCACTCCGAGACCTCGTATTACCACCGTTTTAGCAAAGAAGCGCATACAACACTTTTTTTGCCTTTATCCCGTTCAAATGCGAGTTTATCGATTACCAGAGTGTTCTAAATTGTCGTCAAATTGTCCTAACCCTTTCGATTCTCATATCAGAGTCTTCGATAATTGTATATCGATCGAAATATGAGAGCTCGACGCCATTTTGGTTCTAATCTGGACTGAGTTAAAAAATTTGTTTGAAAAATCCAAATTTTGAATGTGTCAGGACAATTCTTAGACGATCAGGAGTGATGTGTCAAAGTTTGGGACAGTTTGGTCTAATATCCTTAAAAAAAAAGTGTTGTATTCGAATCGACTGATTTGAAGGATGTTTCACTTCACCTTAACAGGGTCAAATTGTTCAGTTTACCAGCTTTTTATCTCTCACGGAAGAAATGGGTAAACATGATCAAAATCTCCTTTACTTGAACTCTCTTTCTCTCTATGCGTTCTCTTTCTTCAAAGTTCAGAAAATTGTATGCTTGGTTGCTTATAAATACCTTTTCACTGGTAATTAGCACGTGCAAATCGGAAGCCTGAAAAGTTGAGTAATTAGCATGGTTGGTGTGCAGTTTTACTCGGAAGCAGTACCGTCCTCGACGATTAGCAAAACGGAATGGTTCTGCGCTGTATTCGAATCCAAAGCACGGCCAGGAATTTCAGCCCTCGTAAATTATAATTATTCTCTCTCCGGCGTACTCGTGGACAGGAACGCACGCCAATGTAGGACATTAATGATCGCTTTAAGGTGCCGAAACTCTCTTCATGGAATTCGATCGACCACTCCGCGGAGGGAATCCGGAAAAAGACTTCCTGGGTAATCCAATAAAACCAACGAGAGTTGGACCAGCGAAGTATCGAAAGAATTTTGTACCCCGTCCCGACATAACGAAATCAAAAGTCCATGTAAACACTTTCCATTCTTACAAGGAAACATTCCCAAGTGTCCGCCCCCGATCTTATTGATTTCCATATATGTTGAAGATCACAAAAATCTAAGAGACACGTGTTTTTTTATATCTGCAATGATCCACATTTAAGGGGTGAAACAACCCCCCAAAGTTTGGCGAAAATTTAGTTTTTATAATAATTTTCGTAGAAGCAGTGGAGGGATTTCGACGAAACTTGGTATAAACGTATTCCAAATAAGAACGGTGAAAACACAATATTGTCCAGCAATCTTACACCCCCCCAAGGGGGTAAACTACCCTTCAGGCGACATTTTTTTGTAATATCTAATAAACGAGCACTCCTACTTAAGTTCCACTTACGCGATGTGATTGCTCACAAATAATGAAGAATCTGTGTTTTTTTTTGCTTTTTACCAATAAACATTTACACATCGGTTGTAATCAATGCATGTAGGTGGTATACGGGTATATTCCGAGCAGCTTTATTGGGTTATATCGTGACCAAGTCATTGTGCATAAATCGTGTGAACGTGCTAATTCCTCAAAATGTCGTTGGTTTTCATAATATGCAATTATTTACGAATATCGCTAACTCTATTATCGTAAAAACAGTATAAATCCAATTTTACCGTTTCACCAAGGAGATTGTATTACTATTTGGAAACGGATGATGACTGCGTCATCGGATCTGTTACGAAACTATTTTAGTCTGAAACTTTTTTTTAAATTTATTTATAAATAATTGCATGCTATGAAAACCAACGACATTTTGAGGAATTAGCACGCTCACAAGATTTATGCACAATGAATTGGTCATGATATAACCCAATAAAGCTACTCGGAATATACCCGTATACCACCTATATGCATTGTTTACAACCGATGTGTAAATGTTTATTTGCAAAAAGCAAGAAACACGTATTTCTTCATTTTTTGAGTAATCACATCGCGTAAGTGGAACTTAAGTAGGAATGCTTGTTTAATAGATATTACAAAAAAATGTCGCTTGAAGGGTAGTTCATCTTCTTGGGGGGGTGTAGCATTGCTGGACAATATTGTGTTTTCACCATCCTTATACAGAACACGTTTATACAAAGTTTCGTCGAAATCCCTCCACTGCTCCTACGAAAAATATTAAAAAAACCGATTTTTCGACAAACTTTGGGGGGTTGTTTCACCCCTTAAATGTGGACCATTGCAGATATAAAGAAACACGTGTCTCTTAGATTTTTGTGTTCTTCGACATATATGAAAATCAATAAGATCGGGGGCGGACACTTGGGAATGTTTCCTTGTTAGTTGCACTGAGAAAACGAATTCCCTGACCCAAAGAACCCAGGCACCATGAAACGTGGAATATCCGTAAATTAATCGTATGTAAATGTTTATTGAACGTATGTAAGATATATATATAAATATCTTTCAACTCTATTTTACATACACTCAAACGCCGGATATCTGGACATGGTACGTAATATATACATATGAGTCCATAATTATGAAAGTGGTCTAAGTCAAAATTTAAAAAAAATGAGTTCATCGGTTATTTCACCCCGCATTATGTTAAGCTAAATTAATTCAATGTCATTTTTACGATATTGTCAAAAATGAACCACTAGAGAGTGGTTGTAATTTCAACATTACGTGGAATTCATTTAGTGTTAATTACGAAAGTGGTCTAAGTCAAAAATTTAAAGAAATTATATAAACATAACCTTAAAACGGCACGTGGCCCTCTTTGGCGCGTTTCTGAATTACACGATAAGCCGACAAATGACAGTCAAACAATAACAGAAACGACAATACTTTCTGGTCTACCTAACAATATATGGAATTCATTTACTTCTATTTTCAAAGTGCATTAATTCAGTTTGGCTCTTCCGAACTAATTATTGGCGGAAAAATAATTTATATATTATATTTTACCACTGTCAACAGATAGCGGTTCAGGTAAGTTAATGACAACGTACTTATTATGTGAATATGTTAATTATTATTCGGGTATGATGTGATTTGCAGATATTATACGACCACGTAATACTTCTTTATTTGATTCTAATTTCCACGTTTTGGATCTTTCGCCTAAAAAAGGAAGACCAAAAATATACGGAAATATTAAATTACTTTCATTGTATACCATACATAATGTAAGTTTTCTATACTTATGTCCTAATTTGTACGTCCACTATAAATATATTATACTTCATACAGTGCCTAATAATACATCATAATTTACACAGTGGTAAAAAATCAGAGTATGAACGAAATTAACAGTTTGATCAAGTATGAATTTAGATATAAACATTACGTATGTATGACAAATGTTAGGTTACATGAGGTGTCTTTTTATTTCTCTAAACGTATTTTCAACGATATTGGTTAACCATTGGTAGATGTCTACTAGAGCTATTATATATTTTGCATGCGTCAAGAAATAAGTAGATATTTGTAGATAAAATAGTGGATATATAATTTTCATCTACAATAGGCCTAGATATTTATATATGTCCTTTAGATATTTTTTTAGGTGGATGATAGACGATATACATTTACTATACTTATGGACCTAATTTAGACGATTAATTTACGTATATTCCACTTGATGGGTTGCCTGGGAAACGTTTCTTTGAAAAATACCAAAGAAATATTTCGTTAAGGTGACACAAAGGAGTCAGCTTATACATATGTGAGAAGTTAAATCGTTCGTGAAATTATTCTCCGAATTGGATGTACCGATTTGTTTCAAATTTTGCCACATGAATATGGAGGCCCCAAGGTAGGTTCTCAATCTCATAAAATTTCATTTTTTCTAAAAAATGTTTTTATTTAAAACATTCAAATTTTGCCACATGAATATGGAGGCCCCAAGGTAGGTTCTTAATCTCATGAAATTTCATTTTTTATAAAAAATGTTTTTATTTATCACAAACTAGAACCAACATGGCGTGGTTCGTGCACGTTTTCGATGTTCTACGCTTTTTGAAGGCTTAGAATCGAAACAGAAGAGTTTCAGGACGTAGCAGGAACAATTTAGAATACCCTAGAAATGGATTATTACGGAGTCAGATGGGAGAATATAGAAAATACTTTGACGAACAATTTCAAGAGATCGCTGACTTGTGCCGCGGGTAATGCAGATTTTCAGAGAAAAAATTTAAATGCAGCCGAACACCACAGATGGCGCCGTTAGTCCATTAGAGTATAAAATATTACCAATCCACGGGATTTCGACAGTTTTACTTCGATCTCTTTGTCATTACTTTAGTTTTTCAAGTATATGGCTGATAATCCGACGTAAAGTTTGTTGTAAGAATTTGATTGCATGGTATTCACAAACAAATGAATTTTACCAAATTAAACGTAAGGTTACAACAAATAATTTTAAATACGAGGAAAAAAATTATTCTGTAGTGTTCTGTGGCAAAACGGATTGTGCGTTGTACATGAAACTATTGTAATAATAACAAAAACTGCCATTATGTACTACTCTGCTATTGGTGCATGTTTTCGAAGTAAAAAAATACATTTTCCTCGATTTTTAAAGATAAAAATGAAAGATATGGAGAAGCATGCTACATGAAAGTTGAGTCCTTTGAAATGTTTATTCATATGGAACGAATAGATAATATGGGACCAATATTGTATTAAGCTATTATATTATCAATATTCGTCGCTGCAGGGGAAGCTACACTGATGGCCAGTGAAATTGCAACACTAATAATTAATAGTAATAAATTGATTATATTTACAGATTTAAATGCTATAGTTGGTGCGTTCTATTAGAATGTGTTGTATTTCTTGTTAACATTAGTTGATATGGTCATTTGTTACGTCGACGTTATAAACTTTTTTTTTTTTTTTTACAAAATCTAGGGTATTTGTCCCCGCTATTTCTAGGTGTATCAAATTTAATGATCGCCAAATAAAATGTTATCAAATTGAGTTTCTAATTTTATCTTTATTTGGTTACATTCAGTTTATAATTTTTATTGTTTAGTTACATGAAATAGAAAATTGTGTAAATTTTAGCAGGTGTACGATTTTGAGGGAAAACATAAGTTTCTTTTTATCTAACTTATTTTTAGGTCTTTAAAGAAATGAATACCATCGTATTTGGCAAAAATAGTTAATTTTAATTTTTTGAAAAGACAATATGATTTCAATTATTATTATAATTGAAATGAGAAACACCAATGCATTTGGCAACATTTTATTTACAGTTTACGTGTTTTTGGGGATTTTTAATGACCACCAGGGTCATGAACACTAGAGATCAGGAGGACGAACTGAATAGGGTCCTTTATGGGAGCTCGCGTCGGCGAAAAAGGATATAGAACATGATTTGAAATTTTCTCTGCAGGTGGCCGTGCTATCGCACGAGGCCCAACATGGAGTACGCGATACTTGTGAATCTCGGACAAAGCGGGAAATCTGTCAAATTTTAAATTATTCAACCAGGCACGTCAAAGACTCGTATGTCACAGATGTGGGGAAATGTTGCACAGTCCCGAAGAGTCAGAGTGGACAAAGATGGGAAAAGACCTTCTTAGGTTTGTGTCAAACAAGTTTATTCAAAGTACCCACGTTCTACTACCTACGCCAAAACTGGTTTAAATAACAGTACTTACATATGTCACAAATAAATGTTCATACAAATATTTTATAGACAAAACATACATTGATTGTTTTATATTAGATTATTTGGGTAATATAATCGTATTACAATTGTACGTCTATAAATCCATGTCTGCGCTTTATTCAAGTAATGGGCTTCGAGCGGATGTGGTGCCGTCTGACAAAGAATGATCCTTCCCCGATTTTACGGAAACTTTTATAACACGATGTTCGCTCTCTTGGTCTCTAGTCTCCAAGACCAGGATAATAAGCGCCGTACTTGGCACGAGGTACGATCGGAATTCTCTCCTGACACTTTTCCCAGGTTCCGAGATAGGTGCATTACCCAGTTTCCTTCGACGCTGACCATCGAGGGGCCGTAAATCGCCGAACCGAAGGTTGGTGTCATTCGGAGCGAACCAATTCCTTTCCGCCAGGACTACCTCGTGGTGGGCGAACACGTGTCTTCGGGGGCGCTTGCGCGAAAGGATTTCCACCAAAGATTTGGCCATCTCTCTCTCGCCCTCGGGTTTTCTCCTCCTCTCCATCCCTCCCTCCGTCTCCCTCTCTCTCTCTCTTCCTCTCAGTCTCTACCAGAATCTGGGAGATCCGGTGGTGGGCGCGAGTAGTAGAGCGCGGTAGATAGGAACATCGAGTCGTGCTCGTGGCCTGTCCGGTAGGTGCCATTCGAATCGCTGAACTGGCATCAGTCGTCGGCTTTGCGCGATACCCTGCACCACTCGATCGCGAATATCGACACCGGACTGTCGACCCTGGCATTAACCTACTGCTCGATCACTCCCAGATCGAATTATCCTCCCGACTTGACGCATCGAAACGTCCACTTCGGTAAAACGTCTGCCGATCAAGACGCAGTGCACAAGTGAAGACGTAACCCTCAGTGTTCGTTTGCGGTGTCCGTTTTAACTACGGAGGCGACATTTTTCCGGTGGTTCTGCCTTTATGTCTGTCATTGATCGCTGTTAAAAAACTCGCCATCAACTTCCTGCTCGATCATTACTAGATCGAATTGTCCTCCCAACTTGACGTATCAAAACATCTCCCGATCAAAACGCAGTGCACAGGTGAAGGCATAACCCTCGGTGTATGTTCTCGGTGCCTATTTTGACAGTAGAAGCGTGATTTTGTCGGTGGTTCTGCCTTTATGTCGGTTATTCGTCGCTGTTAAAAACTTTGCCATCAACCTGCTGCTCGATCATTACTAGATCGAATTGTCCTGCCAACTTGACGTATCAAAACATCTCCCGATCAAGACGCAGTGCATGGGTGGAAGTGCAACATTCGGTCTTTGTTCTCGATGCCTATTTTAACAGTAGAGGCGTGATTTTGTCGGTGGTTCTGCCTTTATGTCAGTCATTGGTAGCTGTTAAAAACCTCGCCATCAACTTGCTGCTCGATCATTGCTAGATCGAATTGTCTTCCCAACTTGACGTATCAAAACATCTCCCGATCAAGACGCAGTGCATAGGTGGCGGCATAACATTCGGTGTGTTCTCGGTGCCTATTTTGACAGTAGAAGCGTGATTTTGTCGGTGGTTCTGCCTTTATGTCGGTCATTGATCGCTGTTAAAAACCTTGCCTTCAACCTGCTGCTCGATCATTACTAGATCGAATTGTCCTCCCAACTTAACGTATCAAAACATCTCCCGATCAAGACGCAGTGCATGGGTGGAGGTGCATCATTCGGTCTTTGTTCTCGATGGCTATTTTAACAGTACAAGCGTGATTTTGTCGGTGGTTCTGCCTTTATGTCGGTCATTGATCGCTGTTAAAAACCTCGCCATCAACTTGCTGCTCGATCATTACCAGATCGAATTGTCCTCCCAACTTAACGTATCAAAACATCTCCCGATCAAGACGCAGTGCATAGGTGAAGGCATAACATTCGGTGTATGTTCTCGGTACTTATTTTGACAGTAGGGGCGTCATTTTTTTCGGTGGTTCTTCCTACATGTCGGTTGTTGACCGCTGTTAAAATCCCTACCATTAACCGACTGCTCGATCACTCCCCGATCAGACTATTCTTTTGACTTGACGTATCGAACCGTCCACTTAGGTGAAACGTCTCCCCATCAAGACTCAGTGCACAGGTAAA
This sequence comes from Orussus abietinus, assembly GCF_000612105.2. NCBI lineage: Eukaryota > Metazoa > Arthropoda > Insecta > Hymenoptera > Orussidae > Orussus > Orussus abietinus. Next base: position 691,880 of record NW_019394250.1, read on the forward strand.
AACCCAACTTTCGGTGTTCGTTTGCGGTGCCCATTTTGACTGTGGAGGCGTCGTTCTTCCGATGGTTCATCCTTTATGTTGGTCGTTGACCGCTGTTAAAAACAACGGGTCATTGTTTACGCTTTTCTCGTTTCAATTCTCCCCTTTGTCATAAAAGTTTTCGTCACGAATGCATTTTTGTGGAAGTCGGAACTTGACTTTTTTACCCTCGTAGGCTTTGAAATTGCGACACCGAGCATTAACGGGAATAAATATACCACGTTTTATTAAAACAAATTTTGTTACGTTGGACAAACACATTATTAAAATTTTAAGTATTTTTAACAGATTATGCAATTTTTAACGCATCCTAATGTCAGCTGTAGCAGTAAAACAAATTTTATTAACTTCTTACTTTTAATTTTTTGTGTTTTTACGTTAACAGCCACCGATGTATTATTTGTGGAAGGAGAAGTAGAGGTTTTTAATCAAGGAATTTAATCAATACTGTTTCCAATCATTTTAAACACGTACCAGGCGGTAATCACTTTATTATTCATTTTTAATGAAATTTGAATTTGTTGGTATTATCGATGGACGAACGCCTCATTTCTAGCCGCAGGTATTAAAGTTGCATGAAATTGATACAAAGTTGGGACGATTGCAGCTTTTATTTATCGCCTCATTTTTAGCCACAGGTATTAAAGTTGTACGTAATTGGTATAAAGTTGGGATGATTGCAGGTTTTATTTATATTCCATCTGCACGAGTTCGATGATGTAATTTTGAATTACACCATCGAACTCGAATTAATAAATCTCAAGTACTGGAAAACTTATAATGTTGAAGCAGAGAAGTCTTTTTCTGCATAACAACTTCTGACGGATTAAATTTGGATTCTTTCCGACTAAAATAACGATGCAAAAATTTTGCAATTAGTAAACAATTCAGCTGTGAACCATATATGACTTCGATTCAATGTAGTAAAAGTTAATTTTGGGCCAATTTTATAAAATATTATTAGCACAGGAAATGATTAGCAAAATATTTTAGAAATTAAAGAAAGAAATTATTAGCGAAAAGCTTAACAAAATATTATTAGCATAGTCATCTTGTTGACATTTTATATGTATAGCTACTTTTAATATTTTATATAGGATAAGGACCGTTCTCTTACAACTCAAAATCAACGTCCCTTATTTTATGCACCTGTTTTCATATACAGACGTATATATTTTGAAAATATATATATATGAATCTGACGTGCGCACAGTTTATTGCTTGCATAACGATTATTGCTATCGTGCTCATTGTAATTATTTCTGATCTTGGCCCAACTTTGACTTAGTACTAAAACGGTTGAATTGGTTACTTTTATTACATAGCAATTTTATAAAAGTACACTAGTGACCATTAAAATTGTAACACAACATGAAAATCAAAAAGTTAATTATATTTATAGATTTAATTACTACAGCTGATACTAGGACACGGTACAAATTTGATTTCTTGTTAAAAATACTTGAAATTTGTATCATTTGTTACTCTGACATAATAAACCTTCCTATAAAATTTGATGTCTGTCTCCATTATTTGTAAGTGCTGACATTGTTATGGTCATCGGTATAGTTCATGTAAATCAAGTATTTGGAATAGAAGAACTTATAAAACACATTTTAATGTTCTACTTTGAGGCATACATTAAAAAGGAACAATATCATTGTTGAAATAGAACAATTTGTCTGTTACACAAACGGATTATAGGAATAGTAAGACACAGGAAGCAAGGGTAAAATACAAAATTAGTTGTTACAATGCGAAGACGGTAAATACTTTTCCTTTCAGTAATTAACAAAACAACGTAATATATTATTCACTTGACACTATCACTCCGCTACAATCTGGCATTTTTAATGTTATCTCATATATAAGGTGAAGCGGAACATCCTTCAAATCAGTCGATTCGAATACAACACTTTTTTTTAAGGGTATTAGACCAAACTGTCCGAAACTTTGACACATGATCATCTAAGAATTGTCCTGACACATTCCAAATTTGGATTTTTCAAACAAATTTTTTAACTCAGTCCAGACCAGAACCACAATGGCGTCGAGCTCTCATATTTCAATCAATATTCAATTATCGAAGGCTCTGGTATGAGAATCGAAAGGGTCAGGACAATTTTACGACAATTTAGAACACTCTGGTAATCGATAAACTCGCATTTGAACGGGATAAAGGCAAAAAAAGTGTTGTATGCGCTTCTTTGCTAAAACGATAGTAATACCAGGTCTCGGAGTGCAAATTTAATTGACCTGGAAATCACAGATGACACAGGGGGTCCCTCTGCAATCAATTAGGGCCCCAGAAAACATGAATCCAGAAGATTTCTGGAGTTTTACTTCGATTTCTTTATAATTATTGTACGAAAACGACAGGTGGAATATGCCATCTGGTACAATACACAATATAAGTCGACCCAGCTGTCAATATAAAACCGAACGTCGGCAACGTAGTCATTTAGAAAAATCTTCTTTATCGACGTAGATCAAGTTCCTCGACGTGTTTCACTTCACCTTAACCACCTAAGAAAGGATAAAGTTACTCTATACATTCTTAAAAAAATATGCAATTAAATTAATCATAAAATGCGGTTACAATGCGTATCAGCAGAAAATATTATCTTGAAGACAGTTGCCTTAATATTGATCTTTAGTTTAAAATTTAACTTCTCATAGTTCTTGTCAAATAAAGTTCTGTACGCTGTTGTTCAATGAATATGTATGATTGCTTCAGGCTCACTCTTTTAAATCAAAGAAAATATGTGAAACATCTATCGCCAATAGTAGGCACTGGGACGCGTTTCTGTAGTTCAGAAGTTCTAATCACCTGCTTCGTGATTTACGGATCAATAGTTCTGCCATGCGTAATTAGCTGACAGCTTTATCGGGCATCGAAGCGTGTCCTGATAGATTCTGCGAACCATGTTGGATTCGATATTGCACTGATCGAAACGTAGGAAACGGAAACGGGAATCAGCAAAATTGAGTCAATAAATTTTCTCGGATCATTTCCAACGATGGAGATATTTCATCTTATTAAGGACAGAGCTCTAATGGCGGCTTTCGTTTACGAAACGTTAATGCTCGGAAAGGACGCTCTCGAAGAAACAAAAACCAGTAATTTCCACGAGGATACATAATTAAATGTTTTTCAAAGACTTTACTAGGCTTACTTTCATTTTCTACCATTTCCATCGTCATCTGCATTTACTATCTTCAAGAACATGGTGCTTAACGTTAATTTTTCGAAACATGATTAAATGTGTTTCATTAATTTTAGATAAAAGCAGAAAGGCAATTATTGTTAGGAGAGCATGGGTCAGGGCCAAGAAATATTAATGGAAACTGATTTTAGAGTTACTATGTCCCACATTTTAGGAAAAGAGTTATAAAGAAGTATTACTTGTTTTACTTCTGAAGGGAAAGTAATTTGGTTATATAATATGACTGAATTCTTTTGTACGTGCTGAATAGCACAAGAACTGATATTGTTACTTATACATAATTTAATATAGAAAATTTCGCGGAGTCATTTAGTGGAATAATGATGCACATTTGGAACTGTCTACTATTTCACGTTGAAATACGTTCTCACCCACGTTGACTTAATTTCTTCCTCGTTACGTCTCTAGCGTGACAAGTGAGCCGCTCAGTGCACACATCGACTAACTCCACTTTTTGAGAAATCTTAAATTTAGGTGTCAAAGCACTTGGTATAGTCATAACTTTTTATATTTATAATATCTTTCCTGATTAATAGAGATTAACGCCATTAAACGGCAAAATTTGTTTGGGCATTGAATAATAAGTCATTTATTTCAGAAGCCATTTTGATTAACTCCATCCTCTAATCTAAAACGTAGACGAATACCTAGCACTATAGTATTATTGGATTATCTGTTGCGGCCGTACATCGACGCTTTTTTTTTTAAACAGCCGAAGATGCTTTCCCCCTTTCAACAATATGAGTAATAAAATCGCATCAGCAAAGAGATAGAAAGAAGCGCAATGCAGACGGTAGTTAGTATAACAGTGATCTCTCACGCTGAATGTTACCGTATACTTCACCAATATTACACGGACTACATATTTTTTGGTCTTTTCAACATTACTCCCTGACTGTTTTTAAAGAACTAAGTATTATACCGTTATAATCAAGATGAGTGAAACTAATAACAATGTGGATGTGGAAAGCAGTGATGGTTCTTCAATACGGTTTATCAGCAGAAAGTCTGGGGCAAGAAGACGTTTATCGTGTTTCTCGGATTCATCCGATTGCAACGGTACAAATTCCCCAACAAACCCATCGATTGGGAGGAAAAGAAGTCGTAATCCTGATAAATGGGCACGAAATTTACAAAAGCATAACGGAACAAAAGGTTTGGCATACAGGAATAGGGGAGGAAATTTAATACCTGCAAAAACATTTGTCGATATAAAATGCAGACGATTATTTTTTAGCTATTCTTTCTTATTAATTTTATATACCGTTAGATGAAAACTATAACTGTATTATATATTTGAAGTTATATTATAATAGGAATTTTAAAAAAGAATCTACGTTACTTCATCGCATTTCTCAACTTTTTGTTTTATGGAGTTAATCAATGTGTGCACTGAGCGGCTCAAGTAATGATCATTCTGACCAGAAACCTAGGATTTTAACGAATCCTTAATTTAATGTCAGTATTACATTCACCACTTGAGACGAAAATACTACACGGGGGGAAGATATTGGTCCCACACGCAGAAAACTGATTATTATCATTACCACAATTGTATTAATCATGACAACAATCGTAGGTAAATAAAGTGTGTCTCAAAATTCACGCAGAAAGTAATTTTGATAGAAAATACAGGTTTATCATTAAAAATTGTACATTTTTTATTGATTCATAAAGTATACAGCGTAGGGTTATGTATGGAATAGCATATCGGGTAAATGGCCCCCACGGCTTTGCTGGAACATACGCACTCTTTTGTTGAAATTTTCCATGATCGTTTTGCATAAATGTGGCTGAATTTCGTTGACAAAGCGCTTAATTTCCTTCTTCAAGGCGTGGGTGGTCGTGGGCTTGTTGGCATAATCTTTAGACTTCAAAAAACCCCAAAGAAAAAAGTCCAACGGCGTTAAATCGCATGATCTGGGCGACCAATTCACCACGGTGCTGAATTGTATGTTTTATACAATACAACATTTACAATGTTGTAATTGATGTCCCTGGACTCTCAGCAACATTCTCACGAACTGCTTCGATGTTTTGTGTTGAAGGACGGCCAGAGTGTTTAAGTTCACCAATTGATCCAGTCTACCTAAATTGTTTAATTAATATCTTCACAATTGATGAAGTTAAATCACTATTCCGACCATATTTTCTACGAAAATTGCGAATTGTAGCTGCCAAACCTTCATTTTTAAAATATTGCTCAACAATGAAAACGCGTTGTTCTTTCGTGTAGCGCTCCATTTTTAATAACCCTGAACTGTCAACTGTCAAGCTGTCTTTTTTTTCGTTGGCAACACTTCACCTCACAAATGGCGCAAAATTCAAATCTTGCGTGAATTTTGAAACACCCTTTATGAAGATATTAATTCTACAAAGTTATGGTCACTCTGTTGATAATGTAAGATGGACAGTTTAATTAAATTATATGTTATTCCAAAGAAAGATTACATTTACCACAATACGACAGTCATGTTTATCATTATAAAGGCGTAGACCAGTAAATTGAAGTAATTGTTATCACTTAACGTGTTTATATCACATTTGCGAATATATCACTTAATGTTGACGAGCGCTGATACTAGTATTCGCTAAAATATTTATTAATACTGGAGGGGATACAATACCCACGTGTTCTTTTCTGGGTGTTTTCGGATGATTGTTGTTAATTATCTAATTTATATACTTGATGTCGATGCTCAACGGAATCACTTACTTAAAAATCGTGCACGCAAGTTACTTGAAGAAGTCACTAGAGTGAATCGAAAACATTAGATGCCGAAATTCAAAATTGTCGAATAACACGGCTGTAAAACTAACAATGGATCAAGCGATTCGTGGGCCTATGCAATTAAGAGGATATGAAAAAGTCAGCCTATATATATCTGAGAAATCAAATCGTTGGGGAAAATATTCTCCGAATTGGGGGTACTGATTCGTTTCAAATTTTACCATGTGGATATGGAGGCCCTAAAATAGGCCCTGAAACTCATCAAATTTCATTTTTCATAAAAAATTTGTTTACTTATCATGGACCAGAACCAACATGGCGTGGTCCGTGCACATTTTCGATGTTTTATACTTCTCGGAGGCTTAGAATCGAAAATGAAGAGTTTCAGGACCTAGCTCGAACAATTTAGAATACCATAGAAAAGGAATGTTACAGAGTTAAATGGGAAAATGTGGTAAATACTTTCACCAACGATTGCAAGAGAATGCTGGTTTGTCCTGTGACTAACATGTGTTTTTAGAGCAAAAATTTAGTTGCAGCTAAACGTCACGGTTTGTGACGTTGGTTCGTCAGAATATAAACAGTTATGAATTCATGATTTCGGCAGTTTTACATCGATCTTTTTATTATTACTTTACCGAAATGACATACAGAACCCTTCAGTTCGTATGATTCTCATAAAATCTGTACATTTTACAGATTTTTCTGTAAGTACAACAAATTATTTTCCTCCGTGTACCTTCCACGTTGATACAATATACGTAACGCCAAAATATGCGAATATAAATACAACTTATTTATATGAATTTCGCCATTATTGTTATAATCGTAATAGTTAAATGGATAAAAATTGTAATGGTGGCTACAATAATTGTGGTTATGGTTCCAACAGCAGTTTAACTCACGAGCATATGGTTACAATAATATTTTTCTTCTTGCAGCATATCAATGAAAAGAATACTAGTCGCATTACTTTTGAATGCAAGCAAAAATTGCCAGACCAATTGAGTCATGGAGCTGAGAGGGGAAACGGTGATCGTCGGTGACCGTACTTTATCCGTTTACGAGACATCCTCGTCTCGACATTCAGCTTAGGTTTCACTGCTACTTCTAACATTGAATCTATTGACCGTCCTTTTCATGTGGCCATGAAACCCACTGTTGAATATTGAATCCTGTAAGGAGCTCAAATGCCCTCAATCAATGCCATAACTTCCATTCACGATTCCATTCGTCGGGTATTTCTTCAGAGCTCGGTTTTATTTATCAGCTTTTCTGTAACCTTAAACTCGACAATTTGTTTAATACATTTTATGATGTACGGACGACATATAATAAATATGGATATTTATACAGGCGTCCCTCAATTTACACAGAGTATTCGTTCCACGTGGATTCGTTTTACACAAATGTAAATCGTATAAATAAAGTCTGTCAGTACAAAAGAAAAATATTGAAAATATGCCCTCAATCAATGCCATAACTTCCATTCACGATTCCATTCGTCGGGTATTCCTTCAGAGCTCGGTTTTATTTATCAGCTTTTCTGTAACCTTAAAGTCGACAATTTGTTTAATACATTTTATGACGGACAGACAACGTATAATATATACGGATATTTATACAGGCGTCCCTCAATTTACACAGAGTATTTGTTCCACGTGGATTCGTTTTACGCAAATGTAAATTGTGTAAATAAAGTCTGTCGGTACAAAAGAAAAATATTGAAAATGAAAGCTAGTACATGTAAGTTTTAGAAATACATTTTGATTTCAAATAACTTAACAAACAAGAGTAATTAAAGTAAATAACCGCGTAAATTTGGTGATAATTTACAGCGTAAAAGAGAGGCTGGCGAATACTGGCTATTACCGATAATACAAGCTGAAAGGTCGATCGAATGGAATTAAAACTAAATACAAATGATATCCTACTTTTTTAAACTCAGATTAATCAAATATGTTTCATTGATTATCGTTACATTTTCCGAACATACATGTGTTAGAATTGAAAGATGATTCACTTCAAAGGGTGAATGACTTGGAAAGAATAATTAATATTCTTGTAATAAACTGAAATTTAATAGAATTATCAGTATGTCAGATGATCTTTTCTTTTCTAACTACTGACGGTTATCAATGAACTCATTCTTGCATGTAACAGTATTTATTCACCATTAATTGTTTCTTATATCAAGTACTAAGTTGGACTTAAATGCAACCTTCTATCCGAAAAGTGATGTGACTTTCATTAACATTTTCAAAACTTCATATCAATTCTGTACATAAAATTTTAAAAAATCATTACCACTTGACACTAATTTGCCATCATTTGGGTTGCAATACGGATGATTCTTACAAAATCAATTATGCTGGAGCCAAGAAATTTGTTTAACAAGAAACAGATTGGATTGCCACAAGTAATCAAATACACCTAGAAAGTAAGTGTTTTGCTCAGTGCAGTGGCAAATCCCTAAGTAGAGTTAATATACTGTAAGATATTACTTAGAAATTAGTAAAAATGAAATTTCAGACGATGATATTGAAAATTTTGAAGCCTATTTGATCAAATTCTCAATAACCTGAAAATAGTGGAACGCCCGTTTTATACATGTAAGCGTGATGGGAATAAAAATAAATATTCATGCCTTCAAAAAGAGTAAAACATCAAAAACGTACACGGACTACGATAAACTGGTCCTAGTCCATGATAAATAAATAAATTTTTGATGAAAAATGAAATTTCCTGAGTTTCAAGACCTACCTTGAGGTCTCCATATTCACGTGGTAAAATTTGAAACGAATCGGTACACCCAATTTGGAAAATATTTGCATGAACGATTTCACCTCTCAGGTGTATTGGGTTGATGCATAAGTCATTGCGCATTTTTTCAAATATAAAAATGCGCGCAGAAATTAAACGATTTAACATAATGTTATATGTTATTCTAAAGAGAAATTTTTGCTCTACAAGACAGTGTTTTAATATTTTTGTTAGATTTAATTTTTGAGTCCATTACTTGTGCCAATTCTCTGGTCGATTGTCGCGGGTTTTCATGGATAAGCTGGTTCAATCGCTCTTCATCAAATTCAACCGGGCATCCAGAGCGTCCTTGAGGTCGAAATTTCCATTTTTAAAGCGTGAAAACCACCATTGAGCCGTCCTTATGTAGGATCAAATTTCAAGTGTCAGGATTAACATGAACGGTTGATTTATTAATAAAAAATTAATATAAAGAAATTGAATACATTGAAGAGTACGTCTTAAAGATCTCAGAAAAAGGGACTTGATTTTCCCTCCGAATTCGCTCGAGCTCTCCTCAGTCAGAACTAACTCCTATTCGATCGTTCTCATCCAGCCTCACTCTAATTTCTTTCTCACTCAATTCATATTCCTCACTCTCTCATTCCCACCCTCATCAATACATTTCTTTGTGCGTCAAAATTCTCACTCACTGAGTCATACGGCCGCTCGCAATTCACAAACTCTCAACCCCGCATAAACGGTATCACCTATCGAGATATCACTTAATCTAAATACTTCTCATTTCACCCCACAATCACACAAACATTACATTTCACTCTAACTTCTATTTAGTCTTATTCTTAATCTTTATTGCCTTATTGGCGACACAACTATTCGTATAGCTAAACGCTTTCATCTTTTTTTTTATTCTATTAACTTTAATGGATCGCGCAGGACACTGACACTTCACTTATGGTCATAGCTTCTTCTCCGTATATAGCGCAAATTTCACGAGCCGCTTTGGAAGCATTTGAGCCGCGATTAAACTCGATCAAAAGAAAGTGTCGAAAATGCTCATTTTTGTCCACTTGACCCTCCATTTTAATTGTCTGAAAATTCAGAAAAATTAAATCTAACAAAAATATTAAAACACCACCTTGTACAGCAAAAGTTTCTCCTTAAAATATCATATAACAATATGTTAAAACATTGAATTTCTGCGAGCATTTTGATATTTGAAAAAATGCGCATCAACCCAATATATAGATTGACTCTTTCATATCGCTTTAAACTTATGGCGAGATAAAAGCAAATAAATTATCAACACAAAACGGAGCATTTTTAAAGGGAATCCTCTTAAGCATATTTTTGGCTGTTGCGAACAAATATTTTACGAACGTAAACTCGTAATATGATTTGCGGGAAGGTTTGTCAGTGTTTGATTCAGCTTCTCATTAACATTTCTGAGTACGTTTATTCATTACGTGACACCGAAATCATTTTTAACAAAGAACCCATTGTAGGAAATATTTCGGACCAATGAGAATATATATCCTAGAAATTTCTCGGATATGAATCAAGGGATGAGAAGACCGTAACGCGGAATGGGGTAAATTGCTGTTGCGGCAGGTTTAATATTAAAAGTTTTCAATTTATGCTTTCACGGTCGTATGTTGGAGGAAACTCCTGGAACAGAGATACGCGAAAACGCCTACACCAAGTCGATGACCAAAAAGCAATGAATACGGAAGATATAAAGCCCACGTACGGGAAGATAAAACGGTTTTGCAGCATTTAAATCCGCGATACGTTCCGTTCATTATTTCCAGCCGACAAGAAACATGGCGAACATGGGTGCGCAGCATCCATTAATTAGACTCGCCGGGTGGCTCGGAGCGCTCATGTTGAAAGGGTGCAACGTCAGTAAACGCTGATAGTGACATTAGTATCCTGGCGACATCCTATTGATTCCAAATGTTCCATCGACGTGAGAGATTTACTTTTCCTCCAATTCCGAAGTCTAATGAAGCCAGCTGATTAATTTCGCAACTCTACTCTGGCCGATCTATCCCAACTTCCTGATAATAGAAATTTAATTAATTCCGACTGTAATGTAGTCCACACCGGTATTACATCAAATCGGGTGTCTTCGGTTTTATAAGAGACTAATACGTGAATCAAATATGACAAACTATTGCCAATAGATGCAGATAGTAAGTCATAATAAAAGTTTACAGAATAGAAATTTAATTAATTCCGACTGTAATGTAGTCCACACCGGTATTACTTCGAATCGTGTGTCTTGGGTTTTATAAGAGACTAATTCGTGAATCAAATATAACAAACTATTGCCAGTAGATGCAGATAGTAAGTGATAATAAAAGTTTACAGTACTGTGAAGGTAATGTGAAAGGGGCGACACAGAGGTCTCGCTTATGAAACTTTTTTCTGAACTGGGTGCATCGAATCGTTTCCAGGTTTACCACGTTAATATGGAGGCTATAAGGAAGGTCTTGTCATCCATGAAATTTGAATTGTTAAAAATTTGTTTATCGATTTATTGATAAAAAATGAAATTTCATGGGTGTCAGGGCTTTCCTTATAGCCTTCATATTCGTTTAACCAACGCTATCGTTTAACCAACCGTTTATCATTGCGGTTTGGTTGAATTTGTACAGAATGTTACCAAAAACTTTCATCGAGTTAGTTTCGACGGCGCCGATAGATGGCGAGGATTTCTCGTAAATGACGAGGATTACTCGTTTGCATATAAGATACTACTCCATCCGTAACTGACGCTAAAGCATGCAAGAATACCTACGAGTCAAACAGAATAAATTTCATAAACATTAATAGTTGTAAAAAATTATTCTTAGAAAAAGATTCAATGATTAACGGAACTATTCGCAACAGTTAATAATACCACCTAAGCATGTAAAATATACGATGGTATATCAGTTACGTTAAAAAAAATAAAATGAAATTTTACTATATAAATACTAAAAAGTTTTGTTATTCTTGTTAGGGAAATATAGTAAAGGTAGAATAGTTCATTTTGCTCCTCCAAGAAGGTAAAGAAATATAGTAACCGTTACTAGATTACCTAGTTAAGAAAAGAAAAAGTACATTTCACTTTAAAAAGTATCCGAGTGCATTTTGAACTATGAAAACTAGGTAAAAAATAGTTTAACTAAGTTTTCCTCTCAGCGTACTTATTCTGATCCCGAATATTCAGATTCTATCAGAAAAAGAGTACAAGGATCATTATTTTTGTGACACACTTTCGAGCTCAAAACTCCTGAAAATATTCCGCAAGTCTGGTGAATATTTCTTTTGCAACGTCTGTGTCCATCCTAAATCATGCGGAAGAAAGTTTAGCTAAAGTTCCGATTATATTCACCCCTCGATTTTCTTGAAATTTTCTCGGGCCGCAAACTTCCGGGTTGTTATAAGAACCCTTGTGGACTCGAAGTTGAAATAGGTTCTAGCCTACCAAATATGGATCCATATCAGAAAATTAGCTAGAAACGCGCGTTTATCTGCCGGCAATTTGTCTTGCATGTCAAAATCAGCACAAGTACCGCACAATCGTACGAGAAGAAGCCGTTTCCTCCTGATGATCCGTGCATACATATGGATATGAATCATCTCTTAATGGTTCTTTGGCGGCGAGCAGCTAAATAAGAAAAACAATAGCTGACATATATTATGCGAGCGTCTTGTCAATTACTAGCACGTATCGACACCACGTTTGTACCTACTATCTCGACAACAATTATTAAAAAATTTCATTGCATAATTCATTATGATAGAATTTAACACATCAGTTCATTCCTCTGTGAATTCGATTTTCAATTAAGGAACACAATAAATATCAGACTACTTGGATAAGAACTGTTTAAATGATATAGTAGTGTTGAGTGTTCTATTGACTTCGTTCTTACCGGTGGATTTTTTCAAAAAAGGTTCTTGCGATACTTTACTAACCTATACCAACAATGAGTAAAGTACCATAGGGTAATAAGGCCAATCGTAACTTAAGATGAAGTGAAACATCCGTCAAATCAATCGATTCGAATACAACACTTTTTTTTAAGGGTACTAGACCAAACTGTCCGAAACTTTGACACATTACTCCTGATCATCTAAGAATTGTCCTGACACATTCCAAATTTGGATTTTTCAAACAAATTTTTTAACTCAGTCCAGACCAGAACCAAAATGGCGTGGAGCACTCATATTTCGATCAATATACAATTATCGAAGGCTCTGATATGAGAATCGAAAGGGTCAGGACAATTTTACGACAATTTAGAACACTCTGGTAATCGATAAACTCGCATTTGAACGGGATAAAGGCACAAAAAGTGTTGTATGCGCTTCTATGCTAAAAAGATGGTAATACGAAGTCTCGGAGTGAAAATTTAATTGACCTGGAAATCACAGATGGCGCAGGGGGTTCCTCCGCAGTCAATTAGGGCCCTAGAAGGCATGAATCCAGAGGATTTCTGGAGTTTTACTTCGATTTCTTTATAATTATTGTACGAAAATGACAGGTAGAATATGGCATTTGGTACAATACACAATATAATTCGACCCAGCTGTCAATATAAAAACGAACGTCGGCAACGTAGACATTTAGAAAAATCTTCTTTATCGACGTTGATCAAGTTCCTCGAAGTGAAACATCACTTCACCTTAAGAGGCCTGTAAAAGCTAAAATATAAAGAATTTTGGGAAGGGAAAATGAGTAGAGTGTACGGGAACAATGTTTAATTTACTTACAAACTATAATAATCGTAATTTTAAAAAATCGTAGGATGCCGCTACTGGGCTTTGCTATCCGCACGCGTGGGTAATAAGGCCCATGGACATCGGTGGGAAGATGCACATTAATTTGCATATTTAGGGCAAGTTATATCATCAAGATCATCGAATGTTGTCTTGAGGCATTCTTCGTAAAGCCATTTCTTGCACAGGACATGTTTCTGCATGTCGGCAACCCTATTTTCTTGATAAAGGCTACGGTACCAGTTCTCGATCTCCTTGGAGGTGCCAGGATTCGTTTCTCTTGAAGTATTTTGCTCAATTTTTGTTGCGATGTTGTATTTACTGTATCTAATCACAGTTTCTTGTCCTGTATGAAAAAGTCTTTTAGTTGTGCTACGTTCCTCCATGTCGGGCCTTATTACCAGTACGATGCAATTTACATTTGTAGATAATGATTTCTAAGACAACAAAGCTTTTTAATCAAATGAGTACGACAGTATGCAGTGAAAGGTATAAAGTCCTATATACCGTCTAGAAAGAGTAGTACTTCACAAAACGTTGTGACAAGAAGCTTGAACGTTGCAACCACATTTTATAGATTTTACTCGAGAATATCGCACGTCGATCTCAGTTTATCACAGTTACCTTCACAGCCCCAAAAACGTATACAAAGGACTCTTGATTGTGCTACTGAATGGCAGAGGGAGCCACAAACTTGACACTTTTACTCTATAGTGAAAAATATGCATGGGCTTTGTTCCCCACATGGGCCTTATTACCCGAAGTAACCTAGTAACAATCCGACCTATCAGATTTATATTTGTAGCATTACAAATATGAAAATTGGACTGAATAATTGGAAAAAGCAATATATAGATGGATTATGGACGTACATGATGGCAAACACATTCATACATGTTTAACGTTGAGAGGAAATATAGTAGGCAGTCCCAAATGATGCATCATATATTCCAAGGTTGAAAATGTCTCGTCTTCCAACTCATTGTCAGTATAGTTTAATGTTACTTGTACAGGGTATATTTTCATCGAGTGCATATAACGTTAAATGAAATAAAATTCTTTGCGGCATTTTCATAAACACAATGCATAGGGTAGCCAGACGGGGATAAACCTTTGAACATTGAGGTAACCATTGCCGACATAGTGGATCATCGGTCGACTTTATCGATTTCCAACGAAAATGCGCGCATGACGTGACAAATATGACGGACAATCTCGACATCACGCGTGGATGACCGTGTGATGTCAATATCTCGGGCACAATCTTGGCCATTGCTGGGCTCCGGCGGAAGATGCGGAAACGTTCACGCTGAACAAGGCGACAAAAAGCCAATCGCTCCAGAAAAGGAAAAGAACTCGGTCCAAAGCGCTCGCAGTCCCCAATTTCATGCCAGAAGACTACTCTGCAGGCATTACTACCCAGAAGGAGGATGGGGATGGGTCATCACCGTAGTCGGAACTTTGGTACAACTCCTAGGTTCAGGTCTGCAGCTATCGGCCCCTGCAACGCTAACTCTCCCAGCCACTACCAAGTTCCATCATCATCCTTTACATACAGCAGGTATTTCTATTAAATGTTACCCAAATTATTACCTTTAATTATTTAACGAATAGTTTTAACAGATTTGATGATTCCCTCTGACATGACGAAGATACGTCATTTGTGTACTGCTTAACCCATTCATTATGGCAGTTCGCTCCACCAAACAACCACCACTGAACGCGACACCCCGCCGAAAGGGTGCACATTGCGTGTCGGCAGTCTTGGTGTTTGAACTTACGTTTTCCACCTGAATAACGTCTCCTTGACTGCCTTTTGTATGTACACTTTTCTAAGTGTTAAATAATTGTTTTGTCGTTTACTTCATTATTAAATTTCCAAATGAAATCTAACCTTAAACTTTTAGGAAATTAAAAGTTATACCAATAGCTCGTCCTCTCGTCTCGTCTCGATGGCCAAACTGTGTTACGCATGTTCAAAATGTACTTTTAGGATGATTAATACAGTACGGGTCAATACAATCAAAAGGTACTCTGCAGACATGGCAGAATTTGTTGCCGACTAAAGTCGGCGTTTGTACACGAAGATCGTCGCATGTGTGCCGATTATAAACGGCGCTCGTAACGAAAGGGTTAAGGGGATATGAAAGTGGCATCAGCAAAGCAAAGCTCAATCGTTCATGAAACTTTCCTACGAACTGGGTGTACCGAATCGATTTAAACTTCACAACGTAAACATAGAGGCTATAAGTTAGGTCCTGACCCTCATCAAATTTCATTTTTTATAAAACACATGGAAAACGTCTGGAAATAAATGTAAAAAAATTGATATTATAGGGGTGTCAGGACTTATAGCCTCCATGTTCACATTGTCAAGTTTGAAACGATTCGATACACCCAGTTCGGAGAAAAGTTTCGTAAACGAGACCAATTTGATGCCACTTTCATATCACCTTAAGGGGGTATTATCGTTTAGAAACTTCAAAAATCCGATTTTATTTTTGCATCTTCTTATAGTTTGGGATTCTAAGAATGTGTCTTGAAAATATTAATTTGAAATTCGTAGAACTCCCATAGTTACAGAGGCTTAACGGCGTTCACCACCAAAGTGGGGACAATGACTTCCACCGCTAAATGGCATTACCATCGAATTCGGTGGGAGGTAACCAAAACGTATTTTCTCTTGACTCTAGAACTTATCTATTGACTTACAACCCTTTTTTCACCGAAAAGCTGTTCCATGCCAATTGGTACTCCACCTAAATAGAATTTGTGCAACTTTGTGACCATGTTGACTGGCGGACCAGCAGGATTAGTGAGTCTTTACGACCTGTTTTTTTCGTCCTCCTGATTCTCCTTCTCCTCCTTTTCTTCCTCCTTCTTCCAGTCGTTCTTTTCTTATTTGGGGGTATCTTCATGCTCTTCCCGTCCGTACTTTTCATGCGACTTTTAGTACAAGTGCATTGTCTACGTTTGGAATCTCGTCGAACTTTTCTTTTGCCAACTTCAAGTGGCCTCCCACTACCGGTTAGGATAGGGTTTTACTCGACTAGGGCAGGTTAGGATAGCGATAGAATGGAAAAAGCCCGGTTAGGATAGCGTTAGAATGGAAAAAGCCCGGTTAGGATAGGGTTTTATTCGACTAGGGCAGGTTAGGATAGCGATAGAATGGAAAAAGCCTGGTTAGGATAGGGTTTTATTCGACTGGGCAAGTTAGGATAACGATAGAATGGAACCCTATCCTAATCTAATGCCTTTTATTTTTTTTTTTGAAGGTGTAAAGGCTTGCTGATAGATTTCTTCGAAAATTTGCACGGAAAGATTTCAGTCTTTCATTTTGTATTTATATTCCACATTTTAATATTCCATTGAGTCCACTTCACCGTATAACTACAAGATAGAATCGGCTAATGAATTTTTACGTTGCAGATGCAGAACTCATACGTTACGTATTTTGTACTTTGTTCTGTTTATTCAAATTATGGTCAATTAAATTGGTAATTCTTCGGTAAATTTCTATGATTTTATTGCCACGGGATTATTGAACCGAGAAATAGCGCTTAAATCAATTGAATATTTCGTTTTTAAGTCTTCGTTGCGATGGTTCTTGTCAATATCCTAAAGCATTATTCCGTTGTTTTTAGAAAATGTAACAAACCACTGTAAGAGCTAAAGCACTTGTTATTACATTCAAAATGCAAGAGTTTTACACAACAGTTTTTTGTGATATTGTAGTCAAGATATATTAAAAATATCCCAGAGAGCACATTGTGTGCATTGGCCTTAAGGGGATGCGAAAGTGGCATCCGAAAGCTCAATCGTTCATAAAACTTTTCATAGAACTGGGTGTCTCAAATCGTTTCATACTTTAAAACGTGAATATGTAGACCCTAAGGTAGGTCCGGAAACTCGCGAAATTTCATTTTCTATAAACTATTTTTAAAATACCGATAAAAAAATTTGAAAAGAATTGAAATTTCATGAGTTTCAGGACCTTTCTTATAGTCTCCCTATTCACGTTGTAACGTATCAAACTGTTCGGTAAACCGAGTTGGGAGATAATTATATACCAATAAATAGCCTCAAAGGTATTAGGACTTTATTATTATGTCAATGTCGCCAAGTATGCAACATTACTAGCGTTCATATCATTGTCTGCCCGCTTCTTTCAATGTACTGTAATAGCATAAAGCCTAAAATGCTCTCAGAAACCATAAATATTATTAAGCGGCTCGCCAAAAATGTTTATAAAATTGTACATATTT
The DNA here is from genome assembly GCF_000612105.2 of Orussus abietinus. Classification (NCBI taxonomy): domain Eukaryota; kingdom Metazoa; phylum Arthropoda; class Insecta; order Hymenoptera; family Orussidae; genus Orussus; species Orussus abietinus. The sequence goes on from NW_019394250.1 coordinate 709,678, forward strand.
TTTATGTTATAGATTCTGTTATATAGTTTTATAAATTCTGTGTATTCATTCTTTAGCTAATAAAAGATCTGTGTATTTTTTCTTTAGCTAATAAAGAACTGAATGAACCCGAGAAGAAAGATTATTCGTATTTGGTGCATTATAATTGATTTCAATTGTTTCGTGACCGTATTAACATAATGTAACCGAGATTATAACAGAAAGGACTAGTGACGGGCACATATATATATTTGGTGAGATTTTTTTACACCTGAAGAAGGTGTTTTTGATTCGATCAAACTATTCGGTAAACCGAGTTGGGAGAAAAGTTTTATAAACAAAACATTTTCGACGCCACTTTCACACCAACTTAAAGCCACGTTTTAGATATCTAATTTAAGACATTTATTCGTTAGACCGAATTATCGTCTATAAGACGTCATCTTAATATTTGTCAAACAAGGAGATGACTAAAAGATGTCTTTTATGAGGCATGAAATGAATGTGGACTTTCTTCAGTATGGCAAAAGTTATGAGCTCATTTTCCTGTAGTCTGTTATTGTGAGGCGAGCCAAATATTATTTCACCCCTGAGATATATTTTATTTTATATGTAATACATAATACGCATAGTGAGCAAAAGTGGTTTCATTAATTTTGTACGCGCAATTATTACTTCATGGATTTATTTCTGTAAAATTTTATTTTGCATGTATCATACAATGCATTTATATTTGGCAACAATGACTGATAATATGCTTTTCGTGAGTTCAAACGTTACTTTATGGGAAAGTTTTCATAAAATATATCTGTTCAAAACAATTAATTTGGCGCAAGTTTTATTTACGCCGAAGGTGTTTTTCTGGGGATTTCATATTATTTTATAATTTATCATTTTTATTTCATGAAAACTTTTTTTGAATAACTTAATTACTTAAAATCTTAAGTTTAAGTAATATTCATAATTTACTTTTTTACCTAAACAAGTTAGTAGGGGCATCAGCAGTTTCTCTTATGTACACTTATCTCGCCACTGACACATTAATAAAATTAATTGTATGATCTGTTTCTTTCATTTCATACAGTTACATTTTGAAAGAAAACGTATAACAATACTCGTAAGATTGCAAGTAATACCACTAAGTGTAGATGCTGTCTTTCAATGATCAATCTCTGCACAGAAATAAAAAGAGAATTGCTATAATATATACTATACCACCGGCTACTACGTCACTGACTTGTGATTATGAACAATAAACACAAATATAAAAACGAACTAATATTGCTGTAATTCAAATATCGCCGACTGCCGTGCGTTGGCAATAATAAACATTTCTGGTTATATACCTGTAGGAATACAAAATGCACTTCAATTAAATTAAATCTCGTCGGAAAATTAATTTCGTAGCCACTTGCGCGGACCCAAAATTTCGTTCATTCGCCGTTATTATGGATTATGGCCTGGCAATTGTGAACCTTTCATTGTCATTAACCATTAGAGAACAGCGTAACGATGAGTAATGAGAAGTTGCAATTAGAACAGCTTCGAGACATTACGTTAAATTTAATGATAGGTACAGTGCCAAGACCGAGCTCATACCGAAGCAGATCTACACGTATCATATGTCCAGTATAAACGGACAATTTCGCTTCGCTGGTAATAAATGTCAAATGGTACATCGACGATGAAATATTTGACTACGATTATTCACACATTTCGCATTAATATTATTCATTAAGACGTGCACATGCGATCGCCAGTCATGGTTGCCACTTACACTTTTTGACCGTGCATGAGCAGACATTAAACTAAACGACTATTCTGCACCGACTTAAATTTCGTTTATAAATGTCTCGTATATAAATGTAAATAAAAAAAAAATAACATAAGAACACTTATTTCTGTAATTACGTTTTGTGAACAAATATATTCTCGGACAACAAATCTAACGTAAAGATACGAAAAACTGTCCTTTTCGATATGACGACGAGATACCTAAAATATATCCAACGCTACATTTTGCTAAATATATTTTATTCATGGTAGAAACAAACTGAATTGACTAGAGGTGTTGTAGGATTAGTGTACGTATTTCATTGGTGAAAACGTGGTTGCTCTGGTAATGTGTAAAGTCCGTTGTACCGTCGAAGTTGGTGTACTCCGGCACACCCGAGCTACCAATTTAATATCACTCGAGAAAAGACAGTGGTCGTTTTCTCTATTATTTAAACAAAATTAATTTTCTGAGGACTGAGAATGATTTACTGTCTACTATTGGGTTGTTCGGAAAGTAATTTCGTTTTTTTTTATGGAAATGAAAGACGATTTTTTTATAGCGAATAAATATTTTATTGAATTATATATTGTCCATTCTGGTCCAATACCTTGTGCCATCTTTCTTGCAGTAGCATGATTCCACGCTCATAAAATGTTTGGTTTTTGCTGGCAAAAAACTGATCCAGGTGATTTTTGACCTCCTCATTTGAAGTAAAGGTTTTACCGTCTAAAAAATGTTGTAGAGACCGGAACAAGTAATAATCAGAAGGTGCCAGATCTGGAGAATATGGTGGGTGTGGCAGTATATCCCATCCAAGCTGTAGAAGCTTTTGGCGAGTGAAGAAACTTGTATGAGGTCTCGCATTATCTTGGTGAAACCCTACACCTTTTCTATTGATCAATGCTGGTCTCTTCTGTTTAAGTGAATCATTCAATTTGTCCAGCTGGTGACAGTACAGTTCAGAATTGATCGTTGTGTATTCGGTAGAATGTCAAAAAAACGATTCCTTTGAAATCCCATCAAACGGATACCATCACCTTTCTTTGATGAATTTCGGCTTTCGAAGTTCTTTGAGCCGGTTCATCTTTTTTACTCCATAACCTCTTACGTGTAACATTGTTGTAGACAACCCATTTCTCGTCCCCAGGGATGATGCGCTTCAAAAATGGATAATTTTCTTGACGTTTGAGAAGCAAATCACAGACGTCAATGCGATGACACAAATTTCTTTCCGTAAGAACATGAGGAATCCATATGTCGAGCTTTGAGATTAAACCTAGGCGTTTCAAATGATCATGAACGGTCGAATTCGATAAATTTAATCTCTCAGCGATTTCACGAGTTGTTATTCGCCGGTTTGCATCAATTAATGCCTTTATTGTGTTTTCATCAGCTTTAAGTGGCCTTCCAGAACGTGGTGCATCTTCGATATCAAAATTGCCGGATCGAAATTTTGCAAACCAGTTTTGACCCTGGCGTTCCGTCAATACATCTTCTCCATACACGTCGGATAATTTTTTTCTTGCTTGAACAGCATTTTTACCTTTTCGATAGTAAAAAAGTAAAATATGCCGAAAATGCCGCTTTTCACTTTCCATATTTGAAAGGGTACCAACCAAAAACCACTGCGTAGAATCAATCAAACTTTTTCACAAGCAAGCCTTGCTAGATCAGCTGTCGAAATATATAATGATTATGCGGCTGAAGTGTGAAGTTGGAAAAAAAAATTAAGTCCTCTGTTGGGAAACAACGAAATTACTTTCCGAACAACCCAATACTTAGTCCAATAGACATCCAAACTGATACTGGTTTCCGTCATGGCCGTGACCGGTCACCACATTAGGCATGGTAATGCGTGGTTATGATGATGATGTTGTCAAATAACCTAATTTTCGAAACCGTCAAGGGGTTTTTGCACCTGATACCTAAAATGGTTCAAAGGACCCACCGTTTCACGTCGGAGACGAAACATACGTTTATCAAACGTGTGTTAAATAATGTACATTTATTTACATCAAATGTTCTTCTGGCCCCCTCTGCTAGTCAGTAGCACAGATCAAGAGTCCATTGTGTAAGTTGTTGTGTACGTTGTATGGTAAACTGAGGTCGATAAGTGATATTCCTAAGAAACACTTATAAAATTTGGTTGCAGTGTGGAAGCTTGTTGTCACAAAGTTTTGTGAAGTACTGCTCTTTCCAGCAGGTACATGGTACCTGCACCTTTGTTGAAAAGTTTTGTTGTTTTAGAGATCATTACCTAAAAATGTGAATTGCGCCGTTCGGGTTATAAGGCCCGACATAGAGCAACATGGCATAACTAAATGTCTTACCCAAAAAGGACAAGAGACTATGACTAGTTGCAGTAAATAGGACATCGCAACAAAGGTTGAGGGAAATAGCTTCAGATTTACGAAGCTTGGCACCTCAATGAAAATCAAGAACTGGTGCCGCAGCTTTTACCAAGAAAATGTGATGGCCGATATGCGGCAATGTGCCCTGTGCAAGAAATTTACTTTTTTGAAATGTTGCTTTACCAAGAATGTCCGAAGACAACATTCGAGGATTTTGACAACGTAACTTGCCCTAGCTGTGCAAATTGACATGCATCCTCCCACTGATGACCGCGGGCATTATTACCGAAACGTGCAGGTAACAAAGCCCAGTTGCGCCGTCCTACAATTTTTTTAATTACGTTTTTCTTTGGAATTATATTTTAGTTTTATAGTTTATAACTGAAAGAAATATTGTTCATGAACACTCTGCTCATGTTCCCTTCCCAAATTCTTTATATTTTAGTTTTCTCAAGTCTTTCATGTCATGGTGAGGCTTATTACCTGAAGATACCTTAGGTCATTCACGTTTAAAATTTATTATTAGCATGTTTTTACTGAATAGATTACTAGATTTCCTAGTGACTTGATTGAGTCTTGCACCGGCTGTTGGTGGCGGATGTTGTAACACTTTATCAAGGGAGAAGTCTGGGACATTGAAAGATTTTACTGTATTTTACTGTATCATCAGAAATTTAAAGTACTTTCTAAAATATGTGGCCTGCATATTGGAAAAACAGTTAAACGGAAATATTGTAAAAATGATTAAATCAATAATCTCATCTAACGAAATGAGCATCTTTCGATTAATTTGTGCCTTGTCGACGTAACGGGATGAGTTACGGTCCCCAAGAGGAATCAAGGGATAATGAATCCCACCCGAATAGCGGATGATCGAGAATGATATCCTCCAGAAAATTCGGAGCTTATCGGCGGAAACGATCAATGGGCAAAAGAATGGATTGGTGGTAAACTGAAAACAAAAACGGACTATTGTATAAATTAGGAAATATTTTTTCATGTCTAAGATATTTTCTGTTTTCAATGTAACATGTTTAGCTATAGCGATCCGTTACTTACACGTGCTCAATTAATACTTTATGGGTATGGTTATATAGAATTTTATTATATACGACATGGTCATCATATATAATACGACATCGCAACAAAAATTGAGCGGAATATCTGAAAAAAACGAAGCCTGGCACATCAAAAATCAAAGGACAAGAGAATGGATTGGTGGTTAACTGAAAACAAAAACGGACTATTGTACAAATTAAGAAATATTTTTTCATGTTTAAGATATGTTTTGTTCTCAATGTAACATATTTAGGGTACGGTTATATAGAATTTTATTATTATATAGAATTTTATTATGTAGGACATGGTCATTATATATAATACGACATCGTAACAAAAATTGAGCGGAAAACCTCAAGAAAAACGAAGCCTGGCACCTTAAGGGCGCTCACCACTCTAGCGATTTTGCAGGGCCTCACGTGGACAACGCTTCCGAAAGTATTTCTAAACCGATCGAGCTTAACGAGTGCTCATATATCGAAGATAAAATGTTGACATGTGTTCATATGGGAGCGATTTTCAATAAGTGGTCACTTTCATATAAAAAAGTGCAACGACATAATTTCAATGCCCTTTTACCTAGGAAGGAGGTGCTCGATCGAAAATCGCTCCCATATAAACACACGTCAACGTTTTATCTTTAAAACGGGCACTCGTTGAGCTCGATCGGTTGAGAAATACGCTCAAAATCATTGTCCCCGTGGATCACCTCTTTCAGGATATTCGAGTTCCTCGCGAGGAATTTGGGCATTCCATGGCAACCGTTGCCGACTCTAGGTGGAGCGTCCAACTGGCGTGTGCGGGCGGCCGAGTGTCACACACGTTTCGGCGCCTAGTCCAGAGGCGTCTAGCCGTTGTGTGAGTCCCATACGTGCAAAATACGCACACATTTTTCGCCCGTTGCTAAACACCGCCCATTATGCGTCGCGTCTCCCTCATCCGAGCGAAAAAGTACGTTTTGTTTACTTCTCACCGAATTCGATGCTAATGCCATCTAGCGGTGGAAGTCATCGTCCCCACTTTGGTGGTGAACGCCGTTGAACAGTCCGCGGTTTCGTGCAGGGTAAAAAGTGGGAATTGCCTTTCTTACTAAATCCCTTGGTTTCTGTGCTGGCCTGGACAGTCTTTTCGCTCGTCCAATTAGAGAATTCGGTCCGCCTTGCCCGTTAGTCTGGTTTCTTTTCCTCGGAGAACGGTGTCCCAATCGTGTATTTTCCCCCGACGCGACGTGAAATCACCGTTTCGGGTAATGTTTCCATTCGAAAAGAAAAAAAGTAATAATAACCCTCCCCCCAGTCAGACCTACGATGGACCAACCGATCCAGTATTTTACGACTCGCCCGAAACAATATTGCGTACAGTCGCACGAGTTGCGCTAATCGAAATCCCTCCTGTATATAGGACCAAGTCAGTCCCTAGTGGTCGATTCCGCACACTATAAAATGAAATCGATTTTCCACATTCATTGATATCAAACCTGTGTAGGTACGATTTACTCTAAGATTTCGTTCCGTGCGCGACGGAATAAAATTTCGCATCAAATTACACATCTTTAAAAATCCTGTACGCAAAACCTCGAAAAATATCCTGTTAAAAATGGTCCTATAATTTTATAATAATTTCCTTGGTGGTTTTTCTCAGATATGGTTCCCTGATAAAAATCGATGGAAATTTACATACCTTTTTACCCCCTTCATAACTTGTTTCACGTAGGAAAACGTAAAATGGAAGAATTACAAATTAGAAAATGTTTAAATACATCTGACACATTGTATATTCACCGCATTGGTGCATTTTTATTTGAATTTAATGCAATATTACATTAAAATTTTCTACAATTTACCTCGGATGCTGAATGTGATATTACAGAGACAATGTAATTTCACTGTAATTTATTGTGGCATCAACGTAACCAATAATTGAGTATGTAAAGTTAAATGGGCATTGTTGTCAGTGTATACTAATTTTATAACATATGTACAACAAATTTATAAAATGTGTCATAAATTCAGTACATAAGTGTAGTAATTTTCCCACGCAATTTTACTAAGTTTTAACATGATCTCACTAAATTGTTAGTTCATTTCGAAATTTGTAATAAATGTATGCTAATTCACTGTTAGGACATTAAATGTATAATTTTACTACAACCTTACGTACTAAAAGTGAATAAATTTTATAAACATTTCGAATACATTGTCTGTTTGCTGAAAATACTAGTCAGAGGCATATTATATTAGTTCACAAATGTGTTACTAATTTCATCGCTTCGTCTGTAACCGATACGAACCATGTAAAGTACTATTACGTTCCACGTAACCCACTCCTCTAATTACGTATTAATTAGCGTCATAATTAGTATAAACATTACATCACGTAGCTCTTTCTTTTATTCTCTTCTTTTTCAAATTTGGATTATGAATCCTACACACGTCAGAAACATTCTCGAATGTAAGTAATATTTTTAAAGTATTTTTTTTTAATTTTTTTAAAGTATTGATATTCGCGTTTTAACAACATTAATTAACGAAATTTAGGGCAAAAGACGTATCTTTCCTTTCAAATCGATGCCATTTTGTCAAAAACGCATATTTTTGAAAACGGCTACGTATTTCGCTAGCTTTTGGTCTACAGACACTAATTCTTTTTCGTTCATTGATCTAGCTTAAACCCGGGCTAAGTTATCGTGCCCACCGCACGATCATCGATTTTCGCAGCGCTCCGGTAAATCGCCTTTCAAGCCGCCATTTTTGTAAATAAAAAAAATACAAACAAATATTTTGTTGTTTAATAGTAGTATAATACCTTACTGTACTTATAAATTTGGATAAAAACGTTGTAGCGAAATTTTCACGTTTGAATATTCGCGCAATCGCATGTAACCGATCTGTGAGACCTGTACCGGGTTGTCCGAGTAGTCTCTCCGGCGCTACAATTTCGGTGGTATGGAAGGTGTTAGGTCAGGGATCGTTTACTCGGGAGCGGTGATAGCGATTACCCGAGGATGTCGATCGGACCGGGCCTCGTGGGTTTGTTTTTGGGGACTCGCTTCCAGATGGTTGAAACCAGCCAAAGACCTCGTCGAGCAAAGTAACGAACATACTTTATTTTCGATGCCTCTTGGTTTTACAGGAACGACTTGTAGACTCGGTTAACTCGAGGGGACTAGCGTTCACCGAGAGTTACAGGTGCCTCGCACGCAGGTTACAGAATGGAGACAGTTCAAACTTCGATAGATCAGAGAGCGAGCCCTTCGGAGCGGGCCTTTTTATACTGACCTAGGATGTTCCTAGGCGCGGAGGAGGATGCTTATTGGTGGGTTTTTAAGATTGAGGAGGGAAATGTCTCATGTGATTGGCTTGGCGACAGGTCGAAGGGGAAACAGGTGGAAAGCGTCTTTTTCCAGAGAATCTGAATGTTTGACGTTTCCCAGGGCTGTCATCTAATTTGAGGTGCGGAAGTACTCGGATAAACAAAGGGGAGATAAGAACGAGGGAGAGCATGTCTCCAAGAGCGTTTTGGAGCGCGAGACGCGTTGCTTAGTCTCTTTCTTAATATTACTTAAAATAAAATGTTAGGTAGGGACCTAACAAAGGCCAGCGCTCGCTCTCTCGACTCGCAACCTTCGTCCAGAGCGCATCGCGAAGGAGGACCTCATGAGCCAAGGATCCGGATTTTGAGCAACAATTGGGCGACCTGTTACCGCCTATCGACGACCAACCCTTCTACTTCCCCCGACATCCTATCAACCGATCTACACCGACTACATCGGACACTCAGGGTGGAGGCCAGTCGAATTTACCGTATATATATTATTGTATATCACAATGTTATTTTATTCTCTATCTCAAATCGGATTATTTCGGATATATGTCGAGCCCAATGGTTGCAATATAAGAATCAATGTATTAATGTAAAGAGAAAAGAACGTTATAACGTTTTAATTCTTAAAAAATATTCTTGAAAATCCGTAATTTTTGGGTGGGTCAAAGTGGTGTAACCCCTTAAGATCCAACTAACGTTAACTCTAACCCTATCGTGTCTAAGCTCCACTGTCTGAATCCTTTCGTTCCTATTTTCTTCCTTATAAGAACGTGCCGAGCTCTCTTTCTAAATTTCCATTCCCCTATTTCCTTTCCAATTAACCCTTTGAGTACGGAACCTTTTCGCCATATGAGCGGAATTCATTAATGCGTGCAAGCAACATCGACCAAACGTTGGGAGACTTTTGGTGCCTTTAGCAGCCAAAGGGTTAAAGGGCGCGAGGCTTGGTCCAACTTCCCCTCTGCATGTCAAAAGTTTCCCAAATCTGGAGACAAGGCAAGAAGCGCTTGGCAACATTATTAATTAATCTTTGCACGAGGACTCGTTCCCAACTACTCCACATCACTAAGGACAACGACAACACCCAGGCATATGTACCAAGACACTTTAATAATTCCAAGCCATGTTGGAGCGCCTTAAGAGGGTTCAAATGAAGAAATAAATAAATAAATATCTTATCTACAAACTCTTCACTTAATTCCACCCACCCAGTCGTACCAGCCCTTATCGCTATCAAGTAATTTTTCTACTAAAAGAACACCTTTAGTATAACAAAAAAACACCTGTGCGAAATTCATTGAGTCGGATAGACCAATAACCGGGGCAATCGTTCGATCGTTAAGATTGGCGGAGGCAATCTGCGCTCATAAACAATTGGTCATAAACCGCAATAAAGATGCCGCTAGTATCAAAGTATAGGAGACGCGATCATGTAGAAAAAGTCCAATTAATTTGCTGCACGTACCATAATACAGATAGGCACGCGTGTGTGGCGAGCGCCATTAACGGCGTTCACCACCAAAGTGGGGACGATGACTTCCGCCGCTAGATGGCATTAGCATCGAATTGGGTGAGAGGTAACCAAAATGTACTTTCTCGCTCGGATGAGGGAGACGCGACGCATAATGGGCGGTGTTTAGCAACGGGCGAAAAATGTGTAGGTATTTTGCACGTATAGGACTCACACAACGGCTAGACGCCTCTGGACTAGGCGCCGAAACGTGTGTGACCCCCGGCTGCACGCACACGCCAGTTGGACGCACCGCCCAGAGTCGGCATCGGTTGCTAAGGAATGCCCAAATTCCTCGCGAAAAACTCGAAAATCCTGAAAAAGGTGCTCCACGGGTACAACGATTTTGAGAGTATTTCTCAACCGATTGAGCTCAACGAGTGCTCGTTTTAAAAATAAAATGTTGACGTGTGTTTATATGGGAGCGATTTTCGATCAAGCACCTCCTTTCTAGGTAAAAGGGCATTGAAATTATGTCGTTGCACTTTTTTATATGAAAATGACCACTTACCGAAAATTGCTCCCATGTAAACACAGGTCAATATTTCATCTTCGATATGAGCACTCGTTAAGCTCGATCGGTTTAGAAATACGTTCGGAATCGTTGTCCCCGTGAGGCCCTGCAAAATCGCTGGAGTGGCGAGCGCCATTAAGCTCCGCGCTTGGATTTGCTCGCCTGCATATAAAAAGATCTCTACATGCAAGAAGTGAAATTCATTTCACGTGTGAACATTGGTATTCACACATGCGATCATCTTGGCTGACACATACCAGTTGGAGTAAACGACATTTCTACCGAGTTGTTTTAATAAAAACGGATACTGCTCTTCGATGCACATCTATTGAGTTGGCTGTTCCACTTCTTATAAAAATTCTTATAAAATATTCTTATTAAAAAGTCCTCTGAATTGATTCGAAGGTAATCGGTGTTTATCTTTTTTGGTGATCCTATGGACGTTATACCTGCGTATCTATAACTACTATTTTTTGATTAGAGAAATAACAATTATTTAGAAAAACGGAAGTCAGACTTCCCTCGTAGCACAGAATAATTTCTAAATACATTTCTGTAATCTTTGCTAAATCTCTCAAGCGACAGATTTCTTAAGACGTCTTGTAGATTTCATTCGGAGATATCTAAAATATTTCTTGAAAATCTCAATGACATTTAGTTTTAATAATTTAGAAACATAAATCAAAATTACATTTTAAAATGTATGAACATGTAAAGAAAATACATTTTTCACTGTACGATTATTATCGGGCACCTCATTTGGTATAAAAAAAACGCGAGAAATGTTTGCAATATTTTTGTTTCACTATTTCATCATGGGAGCAAAACGTATGATTATTATTTGAAATATTATTAAAACGTTTATAACGTAATCGGTAGATAGTATTTAAATAATTCATATATTTAAATGAAACGAAATATTTTGTATATCTGTAAGAGAAATATTACGAAAACGCGTGGAGCTAATATTATACAAACATTATAAAAATAATATTCAAAAGTAAATCTTTTGCAAATATTTCAAATGTCTGATAAATCTTTACGTAGGATTGTAATAAATATTCTGAATATTTCAAATTTAAATTAAATTTTTGGCGCATTTAATGCAGACGCATTTAATTTAAATTAAAAAATTTAAATTAAATGCGAATAAAATTTAAATTAAAAAATGTAAATTAAATGCGTCTAGGAACATATTGTAAATATGTTGTGCACGTCTCATTTCTAAAGATTCGCATAACTAAGAATATGAAAGATCTCTCGATCCATCGACCGAACTGAAGAAGTCAGGAGCCTTTTACCCAAAAATGGTATAGGATACTTTAATTACCTGCGTTGGAAAGGTAGGGCAAAATAAAATGGAAGAGAAAGAGATAGGAAGAAAAGAAATTAACGCTGCCATGGTTAACGAGCTTGAAATGACCCTGGGTTCCGATCAAGATCGAAGCCGGACTTCTTGTACGAATTCGAATCTGATTACTCGGCAACGAAGAAACTCGTTAATTTTATCGTACCTCCTTTACATCGGTCTTATATTCCGTATAATCTTCTATATATCCTCGTTTCAACAGAATCCAGAAAACACCTGAGGAACCAGGAAGATCTTGCGGATATCATCTATGTATGAGCCGTTTATTTTGAAAGTGGCCTAGGTCCATTTATACTTAAATTGAGATATTTAAGAGTTTGTGTTTCAATGCAATTAAAATTGCCTCTCCGGCAATTTTTGATTATATTATAATAATCTTCGGGGACAAACGGTAAGTTATTTATTTTTAATGACATTTCTCCCACGCCAAAATCTCTATCATTTGGTAAAACCGAATGTCCCGATGTTAAAAATTTATGATCTATGATTTCCACATCATGTTCAACAGTTTGGACCATTTTTAGCCACATTAAAGCTACTTTCCTAACAAATCCGAGAACTTAATTAATGAAATCGCGGTCCTAATTATTGACAAATGATCGCTATGTTTCAGTGATGATCGAATGATTCAATAGTACTCGTGTACCATACGTACACTCAGGAAGCCACCTTGGACGATTTCACAAGTGAAACCACCGAATACATCCTCGTGGTTGATTTTATTTAACACCGCTAAAGAAGTATTGCGAATGATGGAACATATGGTCCTTACCATGCAAGTCATAAAGAAAATTATTTTACTCGCTGTTGAATCTGCCTCCAGTCGTGGAAAGTAAGGAAATCTCGTAATATCGCGGTATGGGAGAGGTTCTCAGTATCGAATTTCAATTTTCACGACCGTTCCTTCTGTGCCTCGTTACCGCGTTACGACGCAAGGGAAAAGATATCGATTCGATTAAATGAACGTACTGGGTCACCAGTTCGTCCCTGACGGAATCAGGGAAAATCTCGGTCTTTTCCACCAAGCTAGGGAGCGATGGAAAGGCAGAAACTCAACTCGGCAAGTGAACCGAATAAATCTCGTTGACGAACACGATGATCTTCCCTGTAAAAGTCATTATTAAATATAGTATGTCGGAGTACCCCTCATTTCGGTTCACTGCATGGCTTGCATGTTTCATCAACATTCCGGCTCGTAGAGTTATATTGAATAATATGAAAGTCAATTTTCCGCTGTCATTCCCTCGCTCAGATATCGCTACACCCTAAACTTTTCTTATAACGCAAATATTCGCCGCAAGCTTCCTCTAGAATCTCAAGTCTTCTTGATGCGGATGCGTCCAAAAGTTGGTCAATAAAAGAATCCGTTCCCTCGATGAAAGAGGAAGGGTCTGGGCACCCCGTGCATTCCAACACAATATGACCAACAACCACAATGATATATTTTCGGCGTCTTCGTTTGCCTCTGAAGATTCACATATTTTTTGTATTTATTTGCAACATCCAAAAGATTAGTTTTAGTTAATAAAAAACGACTGTTTATTTATGGGATCCAGCACAGCCGAGAACTTATAATAATTCGATATCCTGGTTTCTATGTACTTTTTTTAGTACACCATCTTAAGGTGACGTGAAGTGGCGTTAAATAGTTCTCGTTTATGAAACTTTTCTCCAAATTCACCCAATTCAATGCACACCATTGAATCGACTAAAAGTTTATAATATTAATATGTAGGGTATAAGGAAGGTCCTGAAACTCATGAAATTTCTTTTTTTATACTCCTTCATAGATATTTTAAAAATTTGTTTTCAAAAATGAAATTTTGTGAGTATCAGGACCTTCTTTATAAGCTCCACATTCATATTGTAAAGTTTGGATCGATTTAGTACACCCAGTTCAGAGAAAAGTTTCATGAACGATTGACTCTTCAGATGCAGCGTTCAGATTTTGCGAAAACTTAAGGTGTTTTGTTTAAAATTGACAAAATTGTGAACGTTTTGAGAATAAGAAAGTAGAAGAAGAATAAGGGAACCGATGGACAAATGAGAAGAGGATAGAATACGTTGCCACATCTGTAAATACATGTTAAAAAAAAAATATGTTAGAGGTTTAAAGTACTGACGAAGGATCATTACATACATTCCTGGAATCGACTAGTCTGTGTAAGTTAAAAAAAATACTGGTCTTGTCTGATCTGATCGGCGGTAAAGTAGCCACAGTCATAGAAGGATCATTACATAGACCTGGAATCGACTAGTATGTATAAGTTAAAAAAATACTGGTCTTGTTTGATCCGATCAGCGGTAGTGTAGCCGCAGCCTTAGGTCCAAAGAATGGCGACATGTCGGCCCAAAGATTGGACCAATCTTACAAAATTCTACTCAAACATTTAAAATGAAATCCTGGCGGAAGTCAGCCGCAACGGTGGCTGGTATATGGGACCAACAAAGTTTGGTCATAAGGCCTTATAAAGGTTCAACCATTATAACACACTTGCCCAAAGTCCTAGGTAATATAATAAATATAAGAAAGTAGAAGAAGAATAAGGAAACCGAAGGACAAATGAGAAGAGGATAGAATACGTGGCCACATCTGTAAATGCGTGTTAGAAAAAAATATGTTAGAGGGTTAAAGTACTGACGAAGGAACATTACATAGACCTGGAATCGACTAGTATGTATAAGTTAAAAAAAATACTGGTCTTGTTTGATCCGATCTGCGGTAGTGTAGCCGCAGCCTTAGGTCCGAGCAATAGCGACATGTCGGCCCGAAGATTGGACCAATCTTACAAAATTCTACTCAAACATTTAAAATGAAATCCTGGCAGACGTCAGCTGGAACGGTGGCTGGTATATGGGACCAACGAAATTTGATCGTAAGGCCTTATAAAGGTTCAATCATTATCATACATTGGCCCAAAGTCCTAGGTAATATTAGAAACTTCTATTTAGACATCTACCTTCGCCCTACAGCAACGCATTCGCCAAATTTTTATTAGGAATTTTGAGTATCTTTGACTTAAGAAGGTCCCGGTAAGAAGGCTGGAATTCATTGGAATTAAAAATTTTAATTCCACTGAATACTTGATTTTTCCATTGCCCTTCATTCCATTGGCGATAAAAGAAAAAAGCAAAATCTAATTCCTATCAATTCACTCTGAAAAATAGAGGGGAATGAGATTCGAAGGAATTCAAAAATACGAGAATTGGAATAGGCAAAGGAATATGAATCTCAATACTCCTTGTGGAATTGAAACAAATTTTTTTATTTCCACGGAAAAAAAGGAAAAAACCAAAAAAATTCGATTTTTATGATTACGTACGTTATACTTAAGTTCCTGTCAGTATCCTCATATATTTCTACCTTAAGTAGTAAAATAATATTTTATGCTCAAAAGGATGCTTTCTCGATGATAACTTCCCTTTTCCCTCTCCTTC
Organism: Orussus abietinus; assembly: GCF_000612105.2. NCBI lineage: Eukaryota > Metazoa > Arthropoda > Insecta > Hymenoptera > Orussidae > Orussus > Orussus abietinus. The sequence continues at coordinate 724,999 of NW_019394250.1, forward strand.
CAGAAGGGGTAGGGTTATTATAACATAAATGCAAGGAATAATAACAGGTCTTATATGCAAACGAACTGTCTGCATCGCCTGTGAGAAGTTTGGCCATCTGGTGGCTCTGTCGAAACTAATGGTGCCAAACCATTGTTTCCGTAATTACATAAGCAAGTTTAGAGTAACCTTGCAATATGTAAAATCTTACTATAATTGTGGTTACAGCTACCAGATAAACCTTGTATCTTATTATAGTTATTATAAGCTGTTCATAAAGTTAATATTACCATTTGAAATGTTGATTACTACCGAACCTTTTAAGCCCAGCGCCATGGACACAGTACCTATTGGCATGGTTACGTTTATCATTCTATGTGGTCAATTTCACTATTTGTGCGGTTTCATTTACCACAGTACTTTGACCATGTCGCTATAGTAATTATAATAAAATTATTTCTTTCCGTGTATTGACATTAAAGGAGTAACTAATTATTGCGTAAATTACAATGGCAATTTTTTACAATTCTTTCCAATGATACCTTCTCCTCACTTTCGCACATAAAAAATGTGAAATTTCATGTTTATTTAGTAAATACTTTTTAAAATGCATGAGGTTTAATCAAATTTATATTTGGAATTCAGGAGAAAACAATACATTTGAAACCAATCTCAAATATTGGAATTCAACTACTTAATCTCTCGGGTAAATAAAGTGGAATTGATTTAAATTTGAACTTATAAACTTAAATTCCAAAAAAAGAATTCAAGGCAATTGAATATACAAATTTTTTAAAGGAATTGGAAGGAATTAGGCATTCCTATAATGTATTCCTGTGGACGGAATACGAAACAATTTAATATCGACATTTCTTACCGGACTAGAAGGAATTAAACAAAGCAGAAATATATTCCTCTTTTTGGAATTGCACAAAAATCAGAATACAAAAGGAGAATAGATTATAATTGATTCACAGAAAATATATTCCTGTTGTGGGAATTGGACCTGGAGAGAAAAATCAGGTATTAAATAGAATAGAAAAATCATCACTTTTACGTTGAAACTATGCGACATTGAATCCTATTGTATTCAAGCCTTTTTACCGGGGTAATCTTCCCATTTTTTACGTCTGCCAAGCTGCTACGTCCATTTAAACACAGTCAAATAAAATAAACAGACGGGTCATATTTCCTGTTCAAAGAATGTAAGGGAGTAACTGGGACATTTTTGATTTATAAAAGTGGCGACTTCTCCGCCACTATTCCCCAAAATTTCTAGAAAATACTTTTTCTAAGGCGCTTTCGCCTGCATGTTGCATTCTTCGCCAGCGACCGAAGTCCCAGGACTAAGAATACAAGCATTGGCGAAAATTAGAGTTTTCCGCCCCCAAAAATTCTCCGTGCGAACATCCGGCGTGTACGTTTATTTTTTAGGACGCGATGGTACCTTGAGAAAGACCTTCCTCTTCACACATTTTTTACCTCGTAAAATAGGAAGTCGAGGACGAAACGTCCAGGCGAACGCATCATATCCCTGACGTTCCGACGCTTTTTTGAATAAATATTGTCAATGATTTTCACTGTTAACCTCGCGTAGTCATTTCGTGTCCCTACATCCCCTCAATAAATAAGCAATGGTTTGCTTTAAAATTGAAATGTTTTCATAACGTCCCGGAAGTATACGTTCTAAGATAGGATTCACACAACTAAAAGTGGAGATATGTGCCCATAATTATGAAAGTGGTCTAAGTCATATATTTTTTGTTTCGAAATTACATTGAATTAATTTCGTTTGAAATAATATGGCGTGAAATAACTGACTCATTTTTTTTTAAATTTTGACTTAGACCACTTTCATAATTATGGGCACATATTTAAAGTGGAAATATTTTTCAATTACACAGAGGCTCTAAAATCAGTTTCTCTGATGTTTGTTTTCCATAAATCTGAGTTTTCTTTGAGAACATTGTTCTTAGGTGGTTATTTGGTATGAAAAGCAGGGAGGATATTACTGAACTCCGAGAGAAGCATCTTAGCAATTTTCACGGTATTTAGGAAGTATGTAAATGCCCGAGGTAACGTAAGAATGCCTTGGTAAGTCAGCAGGGAGATGCATGGTTCCTCTCGTTGCGATGAATGTACCAGGGAACTCTAAGCGAGCACTATTTTCAGACCGTGCATGATAAACTGTCATGGCGGTCGAGCAAGACTTGGCGGTACCACTGTGCATTGAATAATTAACCGAGTACCAAAGGATACGGAATGGCGGTAATATCTTACATACGATGTAGAAGTCTCTTGGTGACACCACGCCGAGTTGCTCGCTACCACAAAACAGAAATCAAATAAGATTGCAAAACGGTATTATTAAAAAAAAATTAAGAAAACCTAATTTTAATTAAACTCATTGCGGTGGTGTTTTAATATACGAAAAGTGTTACACAAGCCATAGGACCACGGTAACTCAGTGGTCAGTACTATAACCTCTTACTTAAAAGACTCGGGTTCAAATCGCCGCCATGGGGATTTTTTCAGGGTCAGAATATTTGTTAACCCTGGAGATTTTAGGTCCCAGAACAGATCGTGGTAAATTATTTCTTAAAAAAACGCATTTGGTGGAAAATAAATTATACTTCTTTCAATTATTCCATCTACATCTGGAATACGTCTTATATACGTATAAAATACGTATAATATCATATATGGAAAATATGTTTAATATACGTGTGTTAAACTTTTGAAAACAGATATACCATCTGTTGAAACTTTTATTTACTCTTATTATATGTATGTACATACGTGTATATATATGTACGTACGTCTATGTCAGATATCTTATATACGTCTAGTATACATACATACGTCTACCATATATCTTCTTTACATATAATATACATACTCGTCCATGTATGTTATATGGATGTCGAATGTTCAACAATACGTATATTGTCTGTAGACGGCGCGGACATTTGTACATGCCCAAATATATTCTGTATACTTTTGTATATATCTATTACACGTATACATGTTTATGCCAAATATCTTATATACGTATACCATATGTACTTGCTCCGTATGGGTTCAACCTCATTGCGTAATCTCTTCAAATGGTCTAATTTCGGCACGGGGCACGTCGAAGTCCGTCTCCATGAAATATCCTGGAAACTCAATGTACATGCCCAAGTATATTCTGTATGCTTTTGTATACATCTATTACACGTATACACATTTATGCCAAATATCTTATATACGTATACCATATGTACTTGCTCCGCGTAGGTTCAACCTCATTGAGTAATCTCTCCGAATGGTCTAATTTCGGCACGGGGAACCTTGAAGTCCGTCCCCATGAAATATCCTGGAAACCTAATGTACATGCCCAAGTACATTCTGTATACTTTTGTATACATCTATTACACGTATACATGTTTATGCCAAATATCTTATATACGTATACCATATGTACTTGTCCCGCGTAGGTTCAACCTCATTGAGTAATCTCTTCGAATGGTCTAATTTCGGCACGGGGCACCTCGAAGTCCGTCCCCATGAAATATCCTGGAAAGAGGCAGAAGAACGAACCGCAATTTCCTCGGGGTTCGCAGTGACATATTCGGATACTTCATTGTGTCCGTCTGAGGGAGTCTTAAAGCGCTTCCTCGCCGAACGAGGAACTTACGGGAACCAGAATAGGGCCGAGAAAATAATGTTTGAATCGATAAATTTTAATATAAAATGGTTTTTACTTTATTTCATTCGCTTAAACTGCAGAACATACACAAATAAAACAAATATATATATAGATGAAAACATATCTCATTCTATGTACGCTTTTCATAAAATGACCGAAGTGATTTAGCCAAATTGAAAAGCAGGCGGTCATTTTATGAGTTTGACAATGCGACGGTGTGTCGTTTTATAAAATGCCTAGTGCCTTTATAAAGTTACTAGCTGAATTGTGAAACAATTCTAACAAGGAAGGTACCTGAGGTGTCTCCCTCCGATTTTGTTCATTTTTAAATATGTTATAGAGGGCTAACATCTAAGGGACTCGTGTTTTTTTTTTATCAGCGGATAAACACTTTTAGGGGGTGAAATCAGGCTTTAAAGTTGACCGTGCAAGGGGGCGAGTTGGCTGTTTCATATAGAAGCACTCGACCGATTTTCATGAAACAACCGCCAAAATGTAGGGAATGAAGAATTATGAAACATGCATTTGGAATTTTTCTAAAAAATTCATTTTTATGGGGTGAGCCACCTCTTTGAATACTTTTTTTTACCCCTTACGCGAGCAGTAATTGTTCTATCCAAATGAAACTATTTTTGTATTGTTCTGGACTATAAATTAACCAAGTTTCATTTGGATAGAGCAATTACTGCTCGCGTAAGGGGTAAAAGAAGTATTCAAAGGGGTGGCTCACCCCTTAAAAATGAATTTTTTCGAAAAATTCCAAATGCATGTTTCATAATTCTTCATTCCCTACATTTTGACGGTTGTTTCATGAAAATCGGTCGAGTGCTTCTATATAAAACAGCCAACTCATCCCCTTGCACGGCCAACCTTGAAGCCTGATTTCACCTCCTAAAAGTGTTTATCCGCCGATAAAAAAAACATCGGGTCCCTTAGATTGTAGTCCTCTATAACATATTTAAAAATGAACAAAATCGGAGGGGGCCACCTCAGGTACCTTCCTTGTAAGTCAACGAAGATTTTACTATCCGGTCAATCTGGTCATTTCAATAAAATGGCTAAATGTATATAAGTAGATATATTCCTATATCTGATTCTGGAGCTATACGCAATTATCTATTGTCATGCGTTACTCCATGAATAAATCGGCATTGCCCTGCCTAAGTAGGTATAGCATTATATCTGATTATATATTGTTTTTTAATAGCTACGCAGGAATATATCTGGTCACGTAGGCATCCATATGACATCTGATACTACATTTGATCATATATAAACAATGTACATTCCATACTTGATCAGAAACCATTATATCTTCATCACATGCAATTCTAAAGTACATGATTATATAGAATTACATTTGATTATATGTATATTATTTTTTGTCTGGCAGTTTACATAAATCCACTGCTGTTTATTATCAATGTTAATAAAACGAAACTTTTATAGCGAAATCAAAAAATAAGCAGTGAATATTGATTGAACGAAATTGTGCCCTTTAATGATTTTCAAATGCTTCAAATTAATCGAAAACTGAAAAATTTGTTCTTAAATTAAAATTGTGTTAGAGGTTTAAAGTGTGCGCTTGGCGCATATGTAACAACAAAAGTTGTATGCAAATCGATCACTATAAAATCCATCAATCTTGATAAATGGCAATGTGTACAATTTCTATAAATAAAATAGATGAAGTTTGTAGATAGTAACAAAAAAGAATTTCACTCCCAATAGGATCATTTCGAAGTCCGATAGGAATACCTCCATTGTTTAAGAAAGGTCATTTACTACTCAAGTGATGATCTTAATTATCCAACTTAAGTTGGAGCTGTCCTAAGACTTTACGCTTTTGTGGATAATTTCCAACTGCCAAAAAATTCCCATGCAAAAGGGTTCTTAGATTGGGATTATAGGGTTAATTATAACGGAATAATATTTATTATTACCATAAATGTGTATAATTTCAATCGTACCTTGCATTGTATATATAGTTAAAAATACAATACGCATGTGTATCCAAATCATACCGTTACTATGACATTGAATCCCTAGAAAAGGCACATTCGACGTAAAAAAAAGCTGGATATACTTATATTTCTTTAATTAATTATAAAAATACCTTAAATCTCTGCCGAATATAGCAGAACTTTCATTTAATTAAAAAAATTAAAGATTTTTTCCAAATTATCAGTAAATTTTCACGTAAGGTGAATGGATATATATTTTTAAAAATGTGATAATTTCCCTCAAAATTATACGTCTAGGGAAATCTTCAGTTTTTCACGTCATTTAATCAAACAAAAAAATATTAGAATCTAAATTTGAAAATACTACTATATTTAGCAATCACAAAAATAATGATCATAAATACTATAAGTATATATCAAGTAATCGTCAATTTTAATGGGATTTTCAAATTCGATTTCATATATTTTTTATTTGGTTAGATGAAGTACCCAACTGCCAATTTTCTCATGCATGATTTTTAGGGAAATTACAATTTTTTTAATAGATGTCCTACAGTCGTATAAATTATTTTTTGAATGAGTTTATTATTTTCATTAAAAGAAGGTCTATAGCTTCTCGTGTATGTATATTTAATTCAAATAATTCAAATCATATTTTGGTAATTTTATTCTGTCTGTTTCAGGTAAGGATATACAACTAAATGAGCTTCTTTTCCGTAAACAAAAGGAACGGTGAGTATTGCATGAAAATATATTTTATGAAGACGATAATCGTTTAAAATTTTATTCATATGAATACATGAAAAATTCATACCCAAATCTCAGCTGTCAAAACTCTTGCTTGTGTCCTCAGAGGATGTTCAGAAAAGAAAACCAATAAACTGAAAAATAGTACAGGGAGGAAAAGGGAAGTCAATAAAAGAAAAAAATTAACGATAACATGAAATCAATTTTTATAAAAACGGACAGTTCGAGGCATCCTTCAAATGCCGTTTTGACAGTTCCGTAAAATGAAGTAAAGCTACGAGATTAAACCCACGTATACTTTATCTCCTCATTTCATAGGACCGAAGATAAGACATTTTGTCAAGATAATGTTACCCAAAAGAATAAAGCATAATTATTACTACAACTGTAGTAACTATAACAGCAATCGCTTGTTGATGTAAGGACAGCAAGCAATTCTGCAGAATGTGGTTACTCTACTAAAAATGAATGATATAGAATTTACTGAAAGTATACATGGTTACAAAGAATGATTAGGTTACAATAATACAATGTGTTCACAATTACAATGGTATGAACTAGTCAACTGAACTAAATAGTTACCATTTGGCATATGTATGTGATAACGCCCGATGTACTCCTTAATGTTAGGTTGCTTAGAATATACAATATCCATATGTGTTCATTACTGTCGGCCCATGTCAAAACTACCATTAACGAACATATAGCCGGATACACATCTGAACACGACGCGTACTGTTATGCCGCGAATGATATTGGGATTCTCCTCGAAGAATTTGTTAACTCCTTTTTGGCATCTGGATGTGGTTCTTTATTATGCACAAGACAATCACTGCATGACCTACGGTCCGACGGGCTCGGAGCTCGGAATAGGACTGACTGTTCTAAGTTCATGAAGTTATCCCGTAGGGATGAGGGTTTCTGATTCCGTGGAGCCGGGCTCAACGGTTCTTTCCCATAGTCACCGGACTCCGTTGTCGCAGACGTCGGGATGTCTTCCCACGACGCATTTTGACACCATGCAGTTCGCAAACTCTCATGTATGCATTTCTAGATGACTATAGACTGTCGGCATTAACCGTTTGAGTCCCAAGCAGCGCGATCGCGCTGTTCAGATTTTATGTCGAGAAAACCCAACACATTTCGAGCGTTGTGGACAACTAGCGGTGCGTCACCGATTGTCGAAGTCGCGCGCTCAGATTTACTCACCCAAGTACATCTCCTTCTTTTAATGTAAATAATAAATCTTACAATTCAAGAAACGCTATCACGCCGATTAGGATTCATCGACATGAAATAAACGAAGCGCTATCACGCCGCTTGGGATTCATCGACATAAAATAAAAGAAGCGCTATCGCGCTGCTTGGGTCTTCTCGCACTCATTTAGAGAAAGTGCGATTGCGCTGTTCGGGATTCTTTGACAGGGTTTTATCAATACTCCCTGGCGAGGTAGAATGTTTTTTAGGTGTCCGCCTCCGATTGTTTTGGTTCTTGGATATGTTTTAGAGGATCAAAAAGTAAGAAAGACGAGTATTTTTATTAACCAGCATCTCGTTTTCATATTTAGGGGGTGAAACAGCCCTGCAAAGTTTATAAAAAGAGATATAAGAAGTATTAGTTTAAAGAATAATGTGGTGAGTAAAAGTTGTCATAAATTTAATATACGTCATAACTTGCTTAATATATAATGTTCTTATCGACATTCACCCTTACCTGGGGGTGAACTACCCCTAATTGCATAAAGACACGTATAGAGACTTGAAACGTATAACATAGTCATTAAATTCTTAACAAACTTGAAGCATAAATTATTTTACGATGACGGAATATTTGTTTGATGACCTCCTATAACTACTGAGGGGTAAGCCACCCCTAATTAATTAGTTACGTTTGTCTAATAATATAAAGGGTAAAATACGCGTAATCTTCGAACGAATGCAATGAAAATTTATGTAAACAGTATTTCATAAAGATGGTCCTCTAAAGTGTCACAATAGTAACAACTACCCCCAATGGGAAATCCACCCCAATAGAGCCACTTATGTCCGTTTTAAAAAAACCGTATACGTATATCAGTTTGCGGGACTGCATAATTGATGCATATCACAACGCTAATTTTAAGAGCGTTGCGAGTTAGGGGCGAAATAAAATCAATTAACAGTTCACACTTGAACAAAATCTGGGGCTGCTGTACAATTTAATGGTTTCAACAGAGTCCTTTCCGAGGGGCTATTCACTCGGAAATGAATGAAAACGATTTCTTTCTTTGACTCCCGATTGCCTTCGATTTCATATGATAAACAACAAGAGATTTGGTAACAAGTGACGTTCAGCTTTAAAATTGTGAGAACGTGTCGGTGATTTCCAATGATTTCTAGTGATTTCTCCTAGCGATTTCCAGCTAATTTCCACGTAATTTCCAGCATTAAAATTCATGATTTTCTGGCTGAATAACTTCTCGGTTCTTGCTTTTAAATTTTACAAACCCGATGATTATTCTTACACGTGCAATTTTCACTTCACAATTGCATTTTTATAGCACTAAAAGATGCGAATATGAAGACAATTGTATTGCAAGAATTCCGCAATCACCGCTGTAGTTGCTATCGGTAAAAATGGAAAAAACATGGTAATTAAATCTACCATAATTGTTGTTCTGGTTCAACAACAGTGGTGCACGTGGACACAATAACACTTTTCTGCGTGCCGAAACTACAGACGATCGGCCTCAAATCTAGAGTTCTAATTACGCTGCATGTTGCGCAAATGGCCAGTTTTCATTACGCAGCTTTAATGCGACGCCCAAAATTACATTTTAAAACTCGCAGACAACGATTTACGGATGGAATGAGAGTTCCACCAAATTACCACGTACATAGAATGTACCGTGCTAGTTCAATTTAAAATTAATTACATAACATTTTTCTCCGTAAAAATGTTATATTAGCTTGTGGAATAATGCGTTTATTATCATTATTATACTGGGGTCGGAAAGAAATGTGTCGAATAAAAGTTACTTGGTGTAGATGGAACTTTAATCGTTTTGAGTACCAGAGGTTTTTTAAAAAAATGGTCGAAAAAAGCCGAGCAGCGCAATAGCGCTTTCTGAATGGGATGCGAAAGGATCCACGCGACGCGATAGCGCTCCTTCTATTCTACGTCGAAAAATTCGTCTGAAAATGCGTCTGGAAAGTTGAGCGCGTTTCGTCAGATTGTAAGTGCGCGGTCAATTGTCCGTATCGTTGAAATGCACTGGGTTTTTTTGCCATGAAATCTGAAGAGCGCGAAAGCGGCGCATGGGACTCAAACGGATGATATGATGCTAACGATATCTTTGTTGCTGGAGTTTCTTCTCCGGGATGTGAAGGTTACATTCGATTTTAGAAATGGAATGCTCGGTTTTTATATCTACCATCACGTAGTGGCTCCTAAGGCGAATGCAGTGACTTAGAATATTAGGTCACATAAGGTGATATGAGAGACACAGCCTATATATATACCGAGGGCAAATTGTTCTTAAAGGGATCCTTCGAATTCGGTGCACCCACCAAACACGGGTATGTTCCAATAACATAACCGTTACATACCGTTTGTAATATGTAACGTAACATACAATGCGATGGCACCCCTACGTCCGCAACTTCGAACCTCAGGGCCGGTAATCCGCCGGCAAATCTGGCTCTTTTCCCGAAATTCGAATCCGGTAGCCGAATCCCTTCCCCGATCTTCCAAGGGCGCCAGTCGGACTTTACCGCCCGACAAGGTCTTTCTCCGGTTACCCTGTCCGACCAGCTGACTCTCTGCTAGTCGTAGAGGTCTCTGGCCTCTAAGGACGCTGGAAAGGGCGGAGGAAGGTACGCGGAAAGAAACCCGCCGTACTAATTGTCTATAAATTTTATTAAAATAGAATAAATAAACGAACAGCCCAAATTACAACCGCGAGGCCAAGGCTCGATCGCGTATCTCCCTTGCTCGGGAGCCCTCTAACTCTCCACGAGGAGGCGCGAGTATTTTACCACATAGATCCCTAACGACGTGAACGACCCCGCAATACGGGACTCACCGATCCCAGAGTACTCCTTTCTCTCGCGCAGCCTCCCTCAGGCCCTCGGTCCTGGTCGCCTCTGCTGTGGGCGGCATCGGAGTGGACTCCGTCACCGTCTCCGCAGGCCTCCGGCGCTCAGCACTGCGCTACCGTACCGCGATCCCGAACCGCCACTACTCGCGAAACTAAAATAGGCCTTTTCCCTCGGTTTTTGAGACTATCGAACGCGCAACAGCTGGCCGAAACTCGAGTACGGGCTCAACGCAACTAAGGGGTCGGATCGCGACGACACCTCGCTCAGGTCCTCGCGACCACCCCGTTACTTCGTCCGCTTCCTTTCCGCCCCTGCAGAAGCCTCACGGAGTCGTATTTATTACTGTTGGGGTGGCTAGAAAATAGATTAGCAACATGTGTATATTACAGTCAGCTCATGTAAAAACTACCGTTGACAAACGCAGGAGTCTCACGGAGTCGTATTTATTACTGTTGGGGTGGCTAGAAAATACAATAGCGACATGTGTATATTACAGTCAGCTCATGTAAAAACTACCGTTGACAAACGTACATATATGTTGCCGTTGCTGCATGTAAAAAGTATCATTGTAAACGGTATCCGTTCCTGTCGGGAACTCGGGAAATCCCTACAGATATACTACATTGAAAACGGTAAATATTTGTTTTATGTAAAGCTTACCTTGGAACGATTGTTGTTGGTTTTCTAACCTCCACTCCTGAAGTTCATTTTTTACAAAGTCATCCATGTAGTCACTTAATCAAACGATTACAGTGAATTGAAAAACTAAAACTCGATCTTAAATTAGATCGAAAACCGAATTTCGAAGAGGACCGAATTATGCGGCTACCGAAGTCATAATGAATCTAACAGTTCGCGGGACTGCGCGACTAATGCATGTCACGACCCGAATGCTTTGCTGTGTGTCTTTATCAAACTATTACAGTGAATTGAAAAACTAAAACTCGATCTTAAATTAGATCGAGAACCGAATTTCGAAGAGGACCGAATGATGCTACCGAAGTCACAATGAATCTAACAGTTCGCGGGACTGCGCAACTAATGCATATCACGACCCGAATGTTTCGCTGTGTGTCTTAATCAAACTATTACAGTGAATTGAAAAACTAAAACTCGATCTTAAATTAGATCGGAAACCGAATTTCGAAGATGACCGAATGATGCTAGCGAAGTCACAATGAATCTAACAGTTCGCGGGACTGCGCAACTAATGCATGTCACGACCCAAATGCTTCTCGCGCTGTGTCTTAAACACACAATAGGATCAATAACAGTTCACGCTTGTAAAAAATTCTAGTGCTACGGTATATTTTACAGTTTTCAATAGAGTTCTTGCTTTTAAATTTTACACCTGTGATGGTCATTTTTACACGTGTCTTCATGCATGTAATTTTTACTTTCCAATGTTATACACGTAACCCTGTCAGATGCAAATATACTTACACTTTATTTACAAGAATTCTGCAATTGCTGCTACAGCCGCAATGCTTTAAAAAGGCAAAACATTGTAATTATATCTAGAATAATTGTTGTTAAAATTACAACAGTACTTTTACCCACGAGCATATGCAATGATTACAGTATTATTCTTCTGCGTGTAGAGAACGAGGAATACACGTTCATACGAAAGCGGGACAATTTAGTCTTGATCATTTCCCAAAATCGTTCGCCTCCGAGCCTGACCGTAAGTCAAGAAAACGTCCCACAATTTACAAATTTTGAACTTGCCTGAAACCATGTTTAAACTTGTTTTTCTCGTTGCCCGTAATATCTGAAACATCTGAAATGAAAAGTGCCAACTACATCTGAAAATGTGCGGAAATAAATTAATGCTGTATATGCTTTAGGAAGTCCCAAAGTCATAGGGCAACTGAACTGCCGATAAAAAAACTACAGATACCGACTTCATCCCTTCAAACACCATTTGGGTAGGGTATAGTTTTTGAAAACAATAAACCGTTTATAATAAATACAAAAATCTACAAATCATAAATTTCCTACGGGCGTTTTCCGCTGGTTCTCTTTGAGCAAAAATGGTTAACATCACTAGCGACCATTTCTTATGGAATGACAATTTAATTATATTAAACTTGTTCTATGCCATCTTAAGAAATTGCAGTTTTGGAAATATACGTGACCTCGCTTATAAATCACACCCACAATTGCGCTTACGCAATGAGCAATACTTATTACGTCATTCAAGTGCCTCTTTGAATTGAAGGAAGTATTTTCTGAAGAAGAGTGAATCTGATCTAAAAACTTCCTTGGACTGCACCTTGCGATACGAAGTACACCCGAATAAATTGAATTTCTTTGGCAATTTCGACAAATCCCTTCTGGATTCCGTTTGTCAATCTCCCGCTCTGATTTGATTTGATTCGCCAATATATTGACGTTTGTGCGATTCACTGGAGCTAACCCAGCTCGATCACTGATCGCTCAATTGCGTGTCACGTTTCAATTTCTGACAAGGAAAAGGTCTAAGCCGCCTTCAGTCAATGTAAATCAATCGTATAAAGAAACCACGCTTCACATAGCTTTTATTATTTCTTTTCTTATTTCAGAAGAGCGTGACTTATAAAAGCACCTTTTACAAAATATCATGAACGATACGTATTTAATTGCAATCTTGTAAAAATTAGTTATAATATACGCAATTAACTCTTCTTAACTGAACTTTGTGTTTACCACACAAATGACATCCGATAATTAACTACGTACGAAGTGCCTGAAGGACATATTGAGGGAATATTCAAACTATTCACCAAATATTCAATTTATAAAAAAACACTGCACGGGTATGGTGTAATATTTATCCTGTTTACAATTCTCTAACATAAGTTGAAAATTGCATCTTCTGATCAAACGTAGATGGATGTTTAAAAAAGTATCAGCAGATTAAAAACCCAGACAGACAAAGTGATGCAAAATTTGCATCAAATTTGCTTCATAAAAGATCATGAAATGCGTCACGAGGGTGTTACTTATGAGTTCTCATTTGGAACTCATATCTGTAATACACAGCGACGAACCAAAAATAATTAAATATGAATCAAAGTTAAGTACATGCAATGTTTCAATGTTTGTACGCATATGTATAGGTAATTTATCTCACGCATCGCATGTGGCGGTTATAATATATGTATTAGAAGTTACCACTTTTCCAAATTGTTTGTAAACCGATTTTCCTCATCATATGATGATCATGAATTTCTATCTGGGTACTATGAGATGACGATATAATTCAATTAGATGCAAATGACATATTTCGAGTGGCCCACTTAAAATCCAACGCCTGAATTGTCGGTAAAAATTTACACAATTTTATGTTCCATCTAACCAAATAATAAAAATTAACGTCTGAACATAATCAAATAAAGAAAAAATTAGTAACTCGATTTGAAAACATTTCATTTGGCGAGGACTATAAGTATACTCATACGAATATTTTAGTGCTCGCTAACAAATTTAGTTACCACTGAAATCACAGATGGCGCGGGTGGCACTCTGCAGTTGATTAAGGCATTAAAACCCATGAATACAGGGTACTTCTTGAGTTTTACTTCGATTTCTTTATAATTATTGTACGGAAACGGCATCTGGAATATGCCATTTGGTACGATACCCGATTATAAGTCAGCACAACTATCGATATAATCACGGACGTCGGTAACGTAGGTATTTAGAAGAATCCCTTTTACCGACGTTGATGCATTGATGCACACGTATAAAACGACCCGAAGTTACAAAATCACGTTCTCATCGTTTTTCGATTCGGGAGGACCGACAAGAGTTCTTCGTGTAAGGAACGATACGCGGAAAAGCGAAAAGCGTCTCGATGAAGATCTGGAACCCGTCGAAACCCATAGCTCGGATTTACCCGCTTTATGTGGCACTAAAGAAAAAAGCCCCGCATGCGTCACATGGACGGACAATCAAATATCTTCCTACGAGAAGCCAGACAAAGTTGTTCGGAGTTTATCGCGCTTTTACGTTTATCGCGGCCTGTCTTGCGTGTATTCTCGTGTTTTCTAAGGCATTCCGATGCGGTCGAGCAGTAAAGATTCAATATCTAAGGTCTTGCCGAATGCCACCATGCAATGCCGGAATTATATGGGGAATCAATGAAGGCCGAGGTGGACTCACCATTTTGCTGCTTCTGCATTCGGTCCTTTTTTAGAGGATCTCTCTTCCGACTGGTCACAGACATTAAGGCGAAATGAAAATCGATTCGATGGGTTGACAGTCGACTCGAATAAGACTTTTTTTTTAAAGGGTATTGAACCAAACTGTCCGAAACTTTGGAACGTGACATGGAAAGAGTTAACCCTTCTCGCTCCAAGAATATTAGAAGAGTATAAGTTGGCAGAATTACTACCGGTTGGAGTAGTAAGAGTTAAGCATTATGCAGACGCTTTCAAAATTTGGATTTTCGAAAAAATGTATGACCTAGCCTACATCACAACCAAAATGGCGTCGAGCTCTGGTATATCGGTCGATATCAAATTATTGGATGCGCCGATATGAAAAACGAAAGTATGAGAACAATTGTACAACAATTTGGAAAATTCTAGTCATCGAGAAACTCGCGCTCGAACGGGGTTTGCCTTCAGACAAAAAAGTGTCTTATGCATTTCTATGTTGAAACAATGGTAACACGAGATCTCGAAGAGGAAATTTAGTTACCACTGAAATCACAGATGGTACAGGGTAGCACTCTGCATTTGCTTAAGGCAAAATAAAATATTGTTTTCCAATTTAGATTGTAATTTTTTTATTTGTTTCGATATAGTTTTTAATATTTGTCTTCGGTTTGAGGAAGCAGAAAATCCTGTACATACAACTTACGTGAAACCAAATGTGCTGTGACATTTGGCAAATAGATTTTAACTGGGATTTTAATAGAATGAATGTTCTGCTATATTTGGCAAAAATAATTGATTTGAGCTTTTCATGGAAAGGGAGAAATTTGAGCTACTTTTACAATCAATTGAATAATGATAAATGTATTTGGCTAAATTTTTGTACACCGAAGGTGTGTTTGAAAGGATTTCACTTCTTTTTGTAAAATATTCTCTAACCTGATCATTAGGTGTTTCCATTTCTATGGAGTTCCAAAGCATCTACGGAATTCCAAAATTAATGTAAAACAACTGCTGATTGCGGACGTTTGACATTTTTAGGTTATTTGTATATGTCCATCGTCTGTAAATGCATTATTATTTTCTTACCTGACCTTTATGTGTTTCCATTTCTACGGAGTTCCAAAGTATCTACGGTGTATCTACGCGGTTACAAAATTAATGTCGAACAACTGCTGATTGCAGACGTTTGACATTTATAGGTTATTTCTATACATAAGTAATTGATCGCTGGAGATTATATTTCAAGTGGCACTGATGTAGTTTCGACACTGAAACGTCTACCTGACCAAAACAAAACGCTATGGTAAAGAAACCAAAGGTACTGATGATAACTTATGTACACTAGCGCCACTGGTGACTGAGAGACCACAATTGAATGGAACGTCTCATTCGTATAGTTCGTGCTCGTGCCGCAGGGTACGCTTTAATACATTGTACGAAAACCGTACTAAAGTCAACCTATCATGGTACCACGACGACGACGACGACGATGATAAACTACACGACTCTGAGCGCATGTAAAAAACTGAAACTGCCATATCTTTGCGTACATACTATCAATCGGAGTCGGGGAAATTTTAAAAAATTCGTGATATTTTGCTTGATTTTTTGAGTTGGTCAAACACTCATTTCTTTTTCTTTGGTAATAGAGAGAGCAGATTCTCATTTTCCATACTCCTGAAATTTGGATCCTTGGCGTTAAGAACTCGGTAGCGTCTCGCTGAGGCTCAAATGCGCAAGACGCGATAGCTCATCATTCGTCACTACGAGTTTCTTGATCATGCATTTTTCCGTGTGTGCAAAAATACATTCAAAAGGGAAGAGAAGGGAACGGTCCAATGAGAGGCAAGCGTAGAATGCTTGTCATGTATTTCCATGTTGCACCAAAGTAAGGTATTGTGGTTCCTTAAAAGCAAGAACGCTCACTTGTGATAACGAGAAAGCTCAAACATTGTTGCGGTGAGGTCCCTGGAATGAGAGAGCGATATCAGGTTATCCCACGAAAGCCCGAGGGAATCGTACACATATCTTTCAAGAGTCTTCTATTCATATCTTCTTCCACAAATGCATTAGATACATTTACCGTCAAGATTAACCGATGGAGTACTCCCACGTATTAATGATCACGCTGATCCCAAGAGCAATCGACTGTGAAAGCCCTTCCGAATTTTCCGCGGATTCATAGGCACTTTCTATGAGAGGGAGAGAGAGAGAGAAAGAGAGAGACAGGGAGGCACGCACGATCCATTACGCCTCATTCAATCTAAAAATATCAGAGAAAGGTACACTCCTCCCTCCATTCACGCGACACTTTTTATCCATGGTAAATTATAACAAAATTTACGCGGTTTTAATTTCCAATTTGTTTTCTTTTGTACTAGCAGACTTTACGCAACGCGATTTTCATTCGCGTAGAACGAATCTACGTGGAACGAATACTCCGCGTAAATTGGGGGACAGGTGTACGAAATTTCTTTTCGGCGTACTTCAGTAGTGCTTCAAACGCATTAAAAATAGACAGTCGTACCGACTTGTAAACATGTCGTGGGCGCCCTATGGACCAAAATCTCAACATCGGAACTTGGTGAGGACCTGCCGAGGACGCGTTCTCGGCAAGCCTGCCTTTCAGCTATTTCGGTGAATAATAAAGCTCGGTGAATCAGATTTGAGATTAATACGCGGACGTTCAAATCTCAATTTCCGGACACATTACAGACCCAATGTGTACCTTCAACCGAACGATTCGGGCGTGTTCCAGAATCGTCGTGAACCTTCGATAGAATGGCGGGGACAATTCGGACGTCGCCCCACGTTCTACGGACTCGCCCCGGGCCCATAGGACTGTTGCAGACGTACCGTGGATCTTTATATTTCGATTCGGTTATTAGGCCGCTCGCACACGCACCGGCAAAACCGGAGTCGGCGCCAAACCCGGCACCAGCATCAGACATGATAATTTTCACCGGCAGCGGCAAAATCAGAGTCGACGCCGGCTGTAATGAATGAGTAGATACCCGAGAAAGCAATGGACAGCTCACCAACGCCAGCAAGTTTCGACTGGCGTGTGCAAGTTCACATAAGATTACATTAGAACAGACAAGTCGGTCGCTGTTCCGGCATCCGACTTGCCGAGTTCAACGCTGACGCGTTGGACGACCGGACCATCAACCGAGCCGGAGATTGCTGAATTACGTCTGCAAGCTCCCATTTATTTATATTGCATAAGGGAAAAACTCCGGCACCTGCACCGATTTTGTTGGTGCGGGTGCAAACAGTTTTATTGTATAACAATGGTCTAAGAAGTATAACTGGACTATTGGTTGTGACAGGAAAATATTCATTATCCAACGTCAATGTTCGATTTGGGCTTCTCGGGAGCTTCTTTTTAGTTGTTTAAACCTTTTCTATTTTGAATTGTTGCCAGTACCTCGTCGATGTTACCATAACTACCTCATAGCTATCTTATAGTTCTCAACATTTGTCGTTATAGATGTTACTTCGACGAGCGACTGATAATAACGCATTTGACGAATAAATTGGAAGGTTAACAACAGGCATATAAGATGAAAGACCTTCAAACTACGCGCGCTCATGTCCAAGCAGTTGTCGAAAGCAGTCAAGTCCAAGCAGTTGTCGAAATGAGACATCCGGAGCTATTGTACCAGGAAGATCTAGCTCGCGAATTGGCATCCTAGTCTTCCCCTTCTCCTCAACGACGCCGTGGCAACACCGCCGAATTCACGTATGGCCCAGACAATGCGTGCCACGGGGATGACTCTTCCTTCTGTCGTCTTAGGTTGAATATCCTTTTGTCGTTTAAGCACCCGTGTACCCATAGTTTTGTTAGCGAGGAGCGCCCGACGAGCCCGATCGCCAATTTTACAACATATTGTAAGTCTGGAGTCTCATAGAAAGTATAAAGTATTGTTTGTTCGTCTTTATTCGTCGTCTTGCTTTCGCTTTACCGTAACCTTGGGTCCTCCAACGTATCCACTTCCCTAAATGAAAATCTAACTATATGAAATTGAAATAACCCAAAAATTTACTGGCTTTATAAAAACCAGTTGGCGCCCAAATAAAAAATATTTAAATTATGAGCCCTGGCAGCCACGGACCAGGCCGCAGCAGGTGAGAAGGTATTCTTCTCTAATAGTTAATAACGCAGAGAAAAGAACCTCCTATCTCATGGTACAGGCTAATGTTGCATGTCTGTTCCAAACACAGTCCTATTAAAATCATGCAGATTTTAAACCGATGAAAGTTTATATGAGGAGTGCATTAAGTGCCTTCGTTTTTCATCATTCGTAACTGATGGATATATAGGATGATGCTATAAAATGGGCCAGAATTGTAGTGACAAGAGTATTTAAATGGGGTTCATCTTATTGCAACACCCTGCATAATGAAACATATCATTCGATTAACCATCAGAAATCCCAACACAAAAATTCACTGACAACATTGTAAAGTGTACTGTGTATACCAGTAGGCCATAGTTAAATAATAGAGTACTTACTTCATTTTACCTTTGCATGTCATATTTGTCAGAAAATGTATTTTATTGAATTATATTGTTTATTACATAACAAGAATAAAATCGATTGCATCGACTGAAAATCCTTCATACGCTGGTTCGTTAAGCGAGCCTGAAGAAACTTGCTTTATCGTAGCACTCTACTCATCACGCAATGACGAGGTTACTGCAGTTACCAACAAGTTACATCTATATTAGAGATAGAAAGAATCGACTTCAAACTTGTTGTCCCTATTTCAGTGACAGGTAATTAATTATTCCCATACGAGCGATATATTGACGTTCCCGCAGCAGAAACCACTTTGCTTTCGCAAGGAAGGAGGTAATAACTCTGCAGTTACCTCTATCTATCAATATGACTGAACTCACTTCGTGCTCTCCGCTTCTAGCTTCATTAATAATACCGTTCAAGTTCGTCAGTCTGGTGAGAATTTTTCTGAAAGTAGGGCAGACATGAAGAAATTTTACAAATAAGAATTACTTTGCTTTGATGATAGTATACCAAATACAAGGTAAATACATTTACTTACGACTTATTTTGTTTCCTAATATTTAAATTTTGCTTTCGATTTCTTGGGCACTTAAAGTGAATTGGAATGATGTCGTTGCACTTTTTTATATGAAAATGACCACTTATCGAGAATCGCTCCCATATAAACACAGGTCAACGTTTCATCTTCAATATGAGCACTCGTTAAGCTCGATCGGTTTAGAAATACGTTCGGAATCGTTGCTCCCGTGAGACCCTACAAAATCGCTGGAGTGGTGAGCGCCCTTAATATTGCGTAGTTGGTTTGGGTTGCAGTGAAGTAAATACTTCACCGAATTTAATGGATATCAAACAGGTTATATATTAATGTAGTGTCAGTGCTCTTTGCAGCCCAATAAAGTTAAAAGAATAACAAAAATTGAAAGACTAGCTATACGAATAGTTGTGTCGCCAATAAGGCAATAAAGATTAACGGCGTTCACCACCAAAGTGGGGACGATGACTTCCATCGCTAGATGGCATTAGGATCGAATTCGGTGGGAGGTAACCAAAACGTACTTTCTCACTTGGATGAGGGAGATGCAACGCACAATGGGCGGTGTTTAGCAACGGGCGAAAAATGTGTGAGTATTTTGCACGTATAGGACTCACACAACGGCTAGACGCCTCTGGACTAGGCGCCGAAACGTGTGTGACCCCCGGCCGCCCGCACACGCCAGTTGGACGCCCCGCCTAGAGTCAGCAACGGTTGCCAAGGAATGCCCAAATTCCTCACGAGAAACTCGAAAATCCTGAAAAAGGTGCTCCACGGGGACAACGATTTTGAGCGTATTTCTCAACCGATTGAGCTCAACAAGCGCTCGTTTTAAAGATAAGATGTTGACGTGTGTTTATATGGGAGCGATTTTCGATCAAGCACCTCCTTCCTAGGTAAAAGGGCATTGAAATTATGTCGTTGCACTTTTTTATATGAAAATGACCACTTATCGAAAATCGCTCCCATATAAACACAGGTCAACATTTCATCTTCGATATGAGCACTCGTTAAGCTCGATCGGTTTAGAAATACGTTCGGAATCGTTGTCCCCGCGAGGCCCTGCAAAATCGCTGGAGTGGTGAGCGCCCTTAAGAGTAAGACTAAAGAGAAGCTAAAGTAAAATATAATGTTTGTATGATTGTGGGGTGACATGAGAAGTATTTAGATTGAGTGACAGTTCGGTAGGTGATACTGTTTATGCGTGTTTGAGAGTTTGTGAAGGGCGGGCGGCCGTGTGACTCAGTGAGTGAGAATTTTGGTCCACAAAGAAATGTATTGATGAGTGTGGGAATGAGAGAGTGAGAAATGTGAACCGAGAGAGAAAGAAATTAGAGTGAGTCTGGATGAGAATGATCGAATGTGAGTTAGTTCTGATTGAGGAGAGCTCGAGTGAAGTCGGAGGGAATATAAAGTCCCTTTTCTGAGATGTTTAAGATGTACTCTAAAATGTATTCAATTTCTTCATATTAATTTTTTTTATTAATAAATCAACCGTTCTTGTTAATCTTGACACTTGAATTCTGATCCTACATTAATAACAAATTACGACACAAGTTAGTTGTTGGATGTGGTATAAACTTTTGCGGAGTACTGACAAATCGTCACGAGAAAATGTGCGGAAAGTTAATTGTGGACGATCTAACAACAAACAACTGTTCGATCAAAAACGCTCCACAACGCTAAGTTCGAGAGGTTGGACCTATACTTTGAAGAGGTCGCCAATTGGCTAAACATTCAGAACGTTTAGCAAATTTGTTGCTGCGATTGGAGTACAAGAAGAATGGAGTTGCCACGGAGGGATAGAAAACGATGTAAAAAAGGCTCCAAGTGGGGCTATCTTTTCCTCGAAAAAAATGTTGTGTTGGACCGGGCACAAAGGGGAGAATTTCATGAAACACAGCTGAAATAAAATGCTAGGATGATGGGAAAGTTTTCGAGAACGCTCAAAAAATACCGTGTCCCTTTTTCCATATAAAGATGTTTTTGGCAGGAAACTTTTCGCCTTGTCCCAAATTATAAAACATCTGCATGCCGCATCATGCCTCGGTATTAAAGAAACAAAATTCTTTCCCATGTATTCGAAACTATTCACGACTTAATTCGTTACGAGGTGTGATCATATGATTATTATTATATAAAATATTTGATGTAACTACGTACGCAACAACCAGGCACCGTATAAACGATAGTATTTACTCCTTCATAGGCTTTGGTACCATCACGGTCAGCGTTACTACTTCCTTCCCGTGGGTCTCGGGTTCAAATCCCGACAACGGTAAAATAATTTTTCTGTGTCGAAAACGGTAGGAGTTGTCAGCATAGCTGTACTGAACAAGTTCTCAAACAGACTCCGCGTAAAACGTGTTATGGATTTAATTTCTTTTTTAAATGCATACGTATATAGAATGAATATCTATAACGTAGATTGAACATCTATGTATATATATAATGTTTAATACGGTCATATAGCCTTTGATATATCTAAAATAGAGTTCCTAGATATTTACGTGCATAAACTTACGTACGTAAATATCTACGTACAAAAAAAACGATAGATATTTACGTACGTAAATATCTATGAACGTATGTCGATTAAGATATACATCTTACATACATTCAATAGAAATTGGTATACGAGTATGTTACGTCTACGGGACATTCAGCTGTGCCTGGGATGATACAACAAAATCCTGCGATCAAATATGTCCACAGAAATATCAGTAAGAGTAAACAAAAATCGTTTAAATCAACGATATAATTTTTAAATCAACGATATAAATTTTAAATCAACTATATAATTTTTAAATCAACGATATCATTTTTAATTCAACGATATCATTTTTAAATCAGCGATATAATTTTTAAATCAAAGATATAATTTTTAAATCAACGATTAAATAAACAACGATATAAATATAAAATGAACATTCCCCCCATATTCGCCAAAGATAATAATTTCTATTTTTTCTGCAATGAAAAAATATTCCACTTCTGCTCACAATGATATCAGAAAAACGATGGGATTAGTAAATTAGAGAAACGACTGTGTTCTCAACTGCGATATAAACTGAAAGTAAACAAACACGCCCGTGTCATGGGAACAAATCGCAATCATTAATTCAGTCTTCACACGTTGAGTACGCAAACATCTTAAAATACTAACCTTGTAATATTGTTTATTTAGGTGAGCTGAAATGGAATATTTTTCCATAGCAGAAAAAATTAAAGTGATCCCTAGCTTTGCCAAATCTGGAGGGAACGTTGATAGCGCAATTTGTTAATAACGTATTTTTAACACTTGTATCGTCTCAAGTTTCACCCATACTACGTGCTTTTGCAACAAGTGCATTATGAAGGAGACGATTTTCAAAATCGAGTAACATTTTGCCACTGGTTACAAAAAGAAATTCGAACAAATGTGAACTACTGTCTAAACGTATACTGAGTAAACGATATGTTTGATTAAAAACATGTATGAATGAAACTTATTTTTTCTTTGTTATACAGTCGAACAAGTATATATTTCATTCAACCATATTTGTCGATTGACCATATTTGTTTGATGTAATCAAATGATTTCGTTGATTTGAATTCAATAAATATTTCATTTAACAAATTGTAAGATAAGTAGAGGCTTTCTATTAAAGGAGGCAAAGAAGCTTCCCTAGTAGCACAAAATATTTATCCGATATTTTCTATATATTTAACGAATATCCTACATTTTGTAAATATTTACCAGACATTTGAAATATTTGCAAAACGTTTACTTTAGAATATTATTCATATTTATATAATACCTACATGTTTTTTCATAATATTTTTGGACCAGATATCCAAAACATTTCGTTTCATTTTAGTACAAGTATTTTTTTAATATTATCTGCCGAATACATTTAAAAATATTTAAAATCACACGTTTTGCTCCCATAATGAAATAGCGGAACGAAAATATTACAAAAATTTCTCGTGTTTTTTGATACCAAATGAAGTGTCCGATAATAGTCGCGAAGTAAAAAATGTATTTTTATTATGTTCACGAGTTAAAAAATATAATTTCTCTATATGTTTGTAAATTATTGAAACTAACCATGTCATTGAGATTTTCAAGAAATATTTCAAATATCTTTGAATGAAATGTACAAGAAATCTTAAAAAATCTGTCGCTTGAGATATTTAGCAAAGATTACAAAGAAATATTTAGAAATTATTGTATGCTACTAGGGTTGGATGTCCGACAAATTTAAAGACGTGCCGTTATTATAACTTTTTCTATTTTTTTTCACGTAATGTTACAACTCATATCACTGATTATAATTCTTTTAACCCATTGAAGTATTACCCATAAGACTATGTACTCCGAATGACCGTGCGGCACTTCTGACTGGGTTTGTTGGAATCGAATAAATAATTTTTTAAATTTAAGTACAAGACACTTAAACAAGTTGATTGATTACTTGAAAGAAATCATATACTTAAATTAAGTCAGTTACTTCAAATAAATTATATGTTGTACTTAAGAACGTGAAAATTTGTATTTTACTAAAATCAACGTCCGACGTTGTCTTATCACATTTTGTAAAAGCGGTCTTTTAATTCAAAGTGAACTTAAAGGAAAGTACAAGTATGGCTTGTTTTAGCAGCGGTCCGATCATATTTAACTATAAAAGACACTTAAGCGCCCATAAATGTGGGATATGAGGAAGGGCCCTAGTAATTGTAAAGGATCTTTATTGAACATGCTACAATAAACAACATACAAAAAGATAATTGATCAAAACATGTTAATTTGTGATAATGAAGTTTTAAACGGTAAGTAGAATGTGCTTAATATGGCGATAAACTTCAAATATATTTAATTAATAATTATAAAACCTACGGTCTCCTAAGGAGGTGGAACAATTTAAAATAGCATTATGCAAGAGAGCTAATTTTTACGTTATTTATTGCCCCATAAAAAGTGGAATAGCAAAATAGTTGAATGGAAATTAATTTCACTGGAAATCATATTTAATAACTATATTATGTAGTACGTCCCCTTAGCTGTGCGTTTATCAGGTAATAAAATTTACCTACCATCGTGTTTAGGCTTTCTCGACCTATTCTTTCTTTGCTCATGAAAGTATCGTCGACGGTATAAAGAGGGCGCCACATGATAAAGTCCAGAAGTTCAACGGTGCTCGAAATCTTCATATTAGAGAGCGACATTTCCGACGAGCAATGATGTACCGACCGTATCGCCAGTCGGTAATGCGGAATTCTTGAAAGTCAACTCGAAGAAGAGCACAACCTTGTTGGCTCTGTCGGTACGAACGATACCTCGACTCATTTCTACAATTGAAGACCTTCGGAGTAACGTAACAGGACGATCGAGGCACTTGCTTCACCCTTGCCTACCCATTCCCACAAATGATGGGCTTGATTGATCCATACGACATCAAATTCGATCCAACTTTAACTAGGACACACATTAGGGGACTCGGTAGAGTTTTGCGTCAAATTATAAACAGATGCATACATTTGCAGGTATGCCTTGTTATACGATTTCCCACGTAAAAGTTCTCACGCTGATGCTTGGCCTAGGTGTCATTTTTTGGTAAAGACCCTACACCGGACCCCTGTTCGTAAGACCGTCTAAACTCAACAATACATACCCACAAATGATGGGCTTGATTGATCCATACGACATCAAATTCGATCCAACTTTAACTACGACACACATTAGGGGACTCGGTAGAGTTTTGCGCCAAATTATATACAGATGCATACATCTGTAGGTATGCCTTGTTATACGATTTCCCACGTTAAAGTTCTCACGCTGCTCCTCTCACGCTGATGCCTGACCTAGGTGTCATTTTTTGGTACAGACCCTGAACCGGACCCTTGTTCGTAAGACCGTCTAAATTCAACAAAGGAAGCGCGAAACATAAAATTCTGCAATATTTTTGCATATATTCGAGTGATCGGAGTCGGTAAATGAAAAAAGATCCATATTTTTATCGGATTTTTCGAGTTGGTCAAATGTGCAATTCTTTTTATATGCCAATGGAGAAATTATATTCCAGGGATTACTCGTTAGAAGACGTTATTGTTGTCTAAACAACAAATAAGGCTGAACTAAGGCTGTCCCCAAAGGCAGTGGGCAGAAAGAGCACTTATTGTTGGTAAAAATGTTCCGATCTCTAAAAAATATCGATACGGATAGTAAGAGAAAATATCGATACAGGGCAATATCGTATTTAAAAGTATCGATACCGAATACATCGATACATTATTGATCCGAAATTTATTTTTTTTGTATACTCATTTACACAAAGTTAGTGTAAAGGCTAGACAAAACAAATCTGATCCGAACATATTCCTTCATCAGATTTGTGAGAACTCTACCATTAGGTAGTAGAGATTGAAACGAAATCACGGAAAGGCGGGTGATGGCATAATTATCCATGTATGAAATTGCATATTGAAATTTTGAATTAGGAGCGGCACAATTCCGTGCTGTCGATGGTTTCCAGTTATCCATCTTTTCGCGATTCCGCGTCCATGTGAAGTAGATATTTAAAATTAGCCGGATCGCAATGTATCGATACCAGAGAAATTAGATCGATACACATCTGTATCATTATTAAGGTGAAGTGAAACACGTCGAGCAACTTGATCGACGTCGATAAAGAAGATTTTTCTAAATGCCTACGTTCCCGACGTTCGTTTTTATATTGACAGCTGTGTCGAATTATATTGGATATTGTACCAAATGGCATATTCCACCTGTCGTTTTCGTACAATAATTATAAAGAAATCGAAGTAAAACTCCAGAAATCCTCTGGGGTCATGCTTTCTGGGGCCCTAATTGATTGCATATATTCCGACAGAATTCAAAGAGTTAGACAAAGGACCCAATAGAATGTGAATATTGCTAAACATCCTGCCTGTTTAGCATCACCATATTTGTTGGAACATGTCGATGGATTCGGGTCGCGGTCGGTCTTCCGATTGCATGCAAATGATCCATTCTAAGGGACTGACGAGATCTACTCGGATTGATCGACTCGACTAGAACGCTTTGAGATCGCGCCGCGAGCTACGCATTGATCAACGATCGACTTCTCGTATCTAAGAAACCATGGTTTCACAAGAGCCTCTCGGTTGCCATAACTAGCACGCACACTGAAAGCCGATCGCGAGAATGCTGCAAATCGCGGGTTAGGGACCGATTTATTTGCAGAACTTGCCTTGCTTTTCAAATTTGGGATGCCGAGATTGTGGAAGTACTCGGTGAATCTACAATTGTACCCTAGTAGCGTAGAATAATTTCTAAATATTTCTTTGTAATCTTTGCTAAATATCTCAAGCGACAGATTTTTTAAGATTTCTTGTACATTTCATTCGAAGATATTTTAACTATTTCTTGAAAATCTATAACCATGGTTTCACAAGAGCCTCTTGGTTCCCATAACTAGCACGCACACTGAAAGCCGATCGCGAGAATGCAAATCGCAGGTTAGGGACCGATTTATTTGCAGTACTTGTCTTGCTTTTCAAATTTGGGATGTCGAGATTGTGGAAGTAGTCCGTGAATCTATAATTGTACCCTAGTAGCATAGAATAATTTCTAAATATTTCTTTGTAATCTTTGCTAAATATCTCAAGCGACAGATTTTTTAAGATTTCTTGTACATTTCATTCAAAGATATTTGAAATATTTCTTGAAAATCTCAATGACATGGTTAGTTTCAATAATTTACAAACATATAGAGAAATTATATTTTTTAACTCGTGAACATAATAAAAATACATTTTTTACTTCGCGACTATTATCGGACACTTCATTTGCTATCAAAAAACACGAGAAATTTTTGTAATATTTTCGTTCCGCTATTTCATTATGGGAGCAAAACGTGTGATTTTAAATATTTGTAAAACGTTTATAATGTATTCGGCAGATAATATTAAAAAAATACTTGTACTAAAATGAAACGAAATGTTTTGGATATCTGGTCCAAAAATATTATGAAAAAACATGTAGGTATTATAATATTCTAAAGTAAACGTTTTGCAAATATTTCAAATGTCTGATAAATATTTACAAAATGTACGATATTCGTTAAATATATAGAAAATATAGGAGAAATATTTTGTGCTACTAGGGTATCATAAGAACTAATTTTACAGCTGGTATCAATTTTTAGTACATTACGGTTGAAGACAGAATCATGAAATCGGATCATTGAATGTCCTTTCTTGTCCTTTCTTGACTAACTTTCCCCATTTTCTGTAAACTGCGCAGTCTATGAGAAATTATAGTATTCTTGGTAATTTCAGTCTCAAGTTTGCCCTCTCAAGCCGTTAATTGGATCTGTTAATATTTTTCAAGCGTGCAGTAAATACACACGAAAGTTGTTCGTCGACTGTAGGCACTCTGAGAAGATTCGATCGGTTTCCTCAGGATAATGTCTACATCTTGATGTAGCCTGAGAATTCAGCCCCTAACGTAAACCTGACATATTGCGTTCAAAATGGAATAATGTATCTAGTGTTTGGCTAGCGTAATGTGAATGTATCTCGACAAAATTAATCACACATATAGGCATTAACGTAATCCAATTAATCTTTCCTGTTAGTGGAAAATGTAATATTGACTTGAATGATTACTCTAGAACCTTACATAAATCATCTGGATTTGTGATAAAACGTACTTGCAGTGATAAAAATGGGCATGTAAATTTACATACTCAGTCATTGATTATTTTGTTGCTCCGAACAAATTGCAGTAAAATTATACTGTCTCTGTAATATCATATTCAGCATCTGAGTTATGTTAAAGAAAATTATAATGTAATATCCCCAACAAAACTCCCAAAACAATCCAGCTAGATAATGTGAAAATTTGCATCAAATTTGCCTCATAAAAGATCATAAAACTAGTCTTGAGGGTGTTGCTTATGAGTCCTTATATGGAACTCATATCTGCAGGACACAATGGCGAACCAAAAATACTTAAATATGAAACAAAGTTAAGTACATGCAATGTCTCAATATTTGTACGCATATGTCCAGCTAAATTTACCCCTCGTATTGATCATAAACAATTACAGCGTCCGTAGCTCATATTTGAGACATGGCGTGATGGAAACGGGAACATGGAGCAACGTCATATTTAGCTCATATTCATAGCATTAACTAACTTTATACAATGTTCGCTAATTAATGCCATGGAATGATGATATAGGTCTTGTAAAATTTTTCGTGCATGTTCTGTTGATAAACGTCGGTTATGGCATAACTGGCATATGACTCAAATATTCGGTAAATATATTGCTATAACCATTTATGACACATTTACTGCAAATTTTGGTTGAAAATACTTGTGTAATATGCGTACCCGAGTAAAAATTTGTAGCCAATTTTACAATGTCAGTCTGGACTTGATGTAGACCAGTTTCGAGTGCGTCTGCAATAGATCCGCAATTTTAATAGTTCCGCAATTTGAAGAATCTACCGTACGTCCCCGCCCACGTAAGTTCCAGGAGGTCTGAGTTCATAGGGGAAAATCCGTGAAATAACATAGGGAAAAATTCGCGATAATATGGGAACGTCTGCGAGTGGAATTTGGATTAATTCGCGAGAATCCGCGTAATTTTGGGAATTCCGCGCCGCGAGGACCGCGAGGGCATTCGCGAGGGACAGCCACGGCGTAAATAAGAAACCTAATATTACGGCCGAGAATCCGCGCAGCTCGATTTAGGATTCGAGACTCACGTTATTTAAGGGCGCTCACTATTCTAGCGATTTTGCAGGGCCTCGCGGGGACAACGATTCCGAACGAATTTCTAAACCGATCGAGCTTAACGAGTGCTCATATCGAAGATGAAATGTTGACCTGTGTTTATATGGGAGCGATTTTCGATAAGTGGTCATTTTCATATAAAAAAGTGCAACGACATAATTTCAATGCCCTTTTACCTAGGAAGGAGGTGCTTGATCGAAAATCGCTCCCATATAAACACACGTCAACATTTTATCTTTAAAACGAGCACTCGTTGAGCTCGATCGGTTGAGAAATACGCTCAAAATCGTTGTCCCCGTGGAGCACCTTTTTCAGGATTTTCAAGTTTCTCGCGAGGAATTTGGGCATTCCTTAGCAACCGTTGCCGACTCTAGGCGGAGCGTCCAACTTGCGTGTGCGTGCGGCCGAGTGTCACACACGTTTCGGCGCCTAGTCCAGAGGCGTCTAGCCGTTGTGTGAGTTGTATACGTGCAAAATACGCTCACATTTTTCGTCCGTTGCTAAACACTGCCCATTATGCGTCGCGTCTCCCTCATCCGAGCGAGAAAGTACGTTTTGGTTACCTCCCACCGAATTCGATGCTAATGCCATCTAGCGGTGGAAGTCATCGTCCCCACTTTGGTGGTGAACACCGTTAAGGTGAAGTGAAACTCCCTTCAAATCAGTCGATTCGAATACAACACTTTTTTTTAAGGGCATTAGACCAAACTGTCCGAAACTTTGACACATCACTCCTGATCATCTAAGAATTGTCTTGACACATTCAAAATTTGGATTTTTGGAAAAATTTTTTAACTTAGCCCAGACCAGAACCGAAATGGCAACGAGCTCTCATGTTTCAATCAATATACAATTATCGAAGGCTCTGATATGAGATTCGAAAGGGTCAGGACAATTTTACGACAATTTAGAACACTCTGGTAATCGATAAACTCGAAGTGTCACACACGTTTCGGCGCCTAATCCAGAGGCGTCTAGCCGTTGTGTGAGTCCAATACGTGCAAAATACCCACACGGTTTTCGCCCGTTGCTAAACACCGCCCATTATACGTCGCGTCTCCCTCATCCAAGCGAGAAACTACGTTTTGGTTACCTCCCACCGAATTCGATGCTAATGCCATCTAGCGGTGGAAGTCATCGTCCCCACTTTGGTGGTGAACTCCGTTAAAATGTAGGGCCACCAACGTGTGGCTGGCGCCCAACGGATTTACTATTGATTGTGTAATTGTTTTGTTGTGAGTAATAAAATTAAGCGCCGTATATTGTGGCGAAAACCACGTCGCAACATATATGTGGTGACTCCTCTTAAAGTCCGTTGCCAAATCTTAGCGAAGCGTCCAACTGGCGTGTGCGTGCGTCCGAATGACCCCACGCTTCGACGCCAGGTCAAACGTCCCCACTTTGGTGGTGAACGCCGTTAAGATTTAGGGCCACCAACGTGTGGCTGGCGCCCAACGGATTTACTATTGATTGTGTGATTGTTTTGTTGTGAGTAATAAAATTAAGCGCCGTATATTGTGGCGAAAGCCACGTCGCAACATATATGTGGTAACTCCTCTTAAAGTCCAATCAGTTGCAATAATTCGTAAAATCATCACGTTGTCTTTGGTAGTCAGTTCGCAGCGATTGCGGCATCTCGCGAGGAGAACCTGAATAACAACAATGAGGGTTCCTTGGTATTATTACCTTCAGGCATTAACTTCGGCCCCGACTCTCGAAGCCTATCATTACACTGATTTTTCAAGGTTTCAAAGGTATTATTACTAACGTTTAGAATCTGTAGTAACGTAACAGGAAAAATTCTTCTTAACCGATATCTTTTCTGGACACTTGGTTTGAGTGCTTATCAATTCAATGAACTCCAATTGATGGATTATAATAAATCTACGAATTAGATAACGAACATCGAGTGTTGACGAAGCCAACTTGGTTCTAGTCTGGAATAAATCAAATATTGTTATCAAGAATTAAATGTAATGGGTGTTAAGATTTTCATTATCAGCTTCATATTCACCTGGTAAAGTTTCAAACGATTCGGTGCATCCAATGCGGAGGAACTTTTTATAAATAATCTAACGTCTCGGAGGCCACTATAATGTTACCTTAATCACCAGTTAATGTTGTCTTCAAATATATTAGATATTTTCAACATTGCTAGTGGCAATATCAATGCTGTAATGTTAACATGATACGGAACTGGCATCTGAGGGTTTAATCAATGATGAAACTTTCCTTTCATCCGGATGTGCCGAATTATTCGAAATTTTTCCACATAATTATGGAGGTTTTAAGGAAAGTCCGGATACCCATGAAGTTTCATTTCCACGAAGAAGTAGTTTCTCCATTTACAGACCACATATTTCCTCCCTTATGTCCTTTAATACATTCGCGACCGGAAAATTTTTTACGTTTCAAATACTGACAAAGTACCGAGGAAAATAATGAAATTCTGAAACTGGCTGCCGCAAACTTGTATCGTGTATCGTTATGGACTTGATTCACGTCAGCGGCAATCAGGAATAGAACTTGAAAAGACGTGAATTCACGTCAGCGGTCACGAATGTGTTAAAAAGGTATTTACAAGATGGGAGGTGATGAAGACAAGATGAAGTAACTCCCCGATTTAGCTTATTTACAGTTTTTAATGAATTAGCAATTACAATGCTTTTGTTTGTTTAATATGTCCCTCAGCGATTCTACACAGTTTAGCTCCTTTTACTGTATTTTACTTCACTCTTTTTAACTTTGCAAAAAGTATTATCGATTTTTGCCGAATGTTACTTTTCAGTTGATTAAGCGTTTCCGATTTATTTATATACACGTTTGTTTTAGTTATTTTCTTTTTCTTTTCTTCCCTTTAAATAGCCTCATTAAGGTGATACAATCAAATGATTCTTTTTATAAATATCGTGAGAATTTCTCGGACGTTGCTGTGGCGTGTATCTATTCCCGATTAATGTCTTTTCATATTACTCTTTATGCCTGTAACGAGAAAACTACATTGAACCTCAAAATAAAGAATGACAGTTTTTCATCGAAGGGATGTGAAACTGGTTACTGAAAGGATAATCGTTCCTGAAACTTTTTTTCGAACTGGAAGTACCGAATCGTTTTAAACTTTTTATCGCGAATATGGTGGCTATAAGAAAGGTCCTGGTCCCCATGAAATTTAATTTTTTATACATAATTAAAAAAATGTCCACGAAAAAAATTAAAAGGAATGGAATTTCATGGATATCAGAACCTTCTTAGTAACCTCCATATTCACATTGTAAAAGTTTGAAACGATTTGGTACACCCAAGTCGGAGAAAAGTTTCAAAAACGAGACTTCTTTGTCTCCACTTTCATATCACTTCAAAGTGATATTCTATATACATAAAACGTCAAAATATTTCTAAAACTTTTCTCCAAATTGGGTGCACCGAATCATTTGAGACTTCAGCACGTGATTATAGAGGCTCAAAGGAAGAATCTGGTGCTCATGAAATTTCATGAAACAAATGTGTGTGTGTGTTTTTCGTTCCAGTCTGGGCCAGATACACCCATTCATTATCAAAAATGAAATTTCTATTCTATTATTCTATATATTCATACTATTTATATACTAAAATTTCACTTTATTATTATTAACATAACTGACATACAATCGTATATGTTAGATGCCCAGATCGTGTAATTAACTATTGGGAATAGCTCCGTTGATCTTCTAATCTTTTTCCAAAAATAGTTTTCTGTAATTATTAACGTTTATTAAACTTATAATGCTTAACCTGTCTATATTCTTGCATGACTTGGCGTAATATTAGGGACGGAATAGTATCTTATATGCAAACGAGCGATCCGAATCATTTGCGAGAAATCCTCGCCATCTATCGGTACCGTCGAAACTAACTTGAACAAAGTTTTTGGTAACGTTCAGTTCAAGTTGGAAGTTGATTTAACCAAACCGCAATAGTAAAAGACATTACCATAAATATTGTAACCGTTATTCCAGAATCCGTACAAAAGCCAGGAGGATGCTCAACTATTAAAAAATAATTGCATCCGCCAATTCCTAGTAAATGAACCGATGAATCGCGTTCCTTTGACGAACATGGCTTTAAGGTGAAGTGAAACACGTCGAGGAACTTGATCGACGTCGATAAAGAAGATTTTTCTAAATGCCTACGTTGCCGACGCTCGTTTTTATATTGACAGCTGGGTTGAATTATATTGGGTATTGTACCAAATGGCATATTCCACCTGTCGTTTTCGTACAATAATTATAAAGAAATCGAAGTAAAATTCCAGAAATCCTCTGGGTTCATGCTTTCTGGGGCCCCAATTGATTGCAGAGGGACCCCCTGCGCCATCTGTGATTTCCAGGTCAATTAAATTTTCACTCCGAGACCTCGTATTCCCATCGCTTTAGCGTAGAAGCGCATACAACACTTTTTTTGCCTTTATCCCGTTCAAATTCGAGTTTATCGATTACCAGAGTGTTCTAAATTGTCGTAAAATTGTCCTGACCCTTTCGAATCTCATATCAGAGCCTTCGATAATTGTATATTGATTGAAACATGAGAGCTCGATGCCATTTCGGTTCTGGTCTGGGCTAAGTTAAAAAATTTTTCCAAAAATCCAAATTTTGAATGTGTCAAGACAATTCTTAGATGATCAGGAGTGATGTGTCAAAGTTTCGGACAGTTTGGTCTAATGCCCTTAAAAAAAAGTGTTGTATTCGAATCGACTGATTTGAAGGGAGTTTCACTTCACCTTAACGGTGTTCACCACCAAAGTGGGGACGATGACTTCCATCGCTAGATGGCATTAGGATCGAATTCGGTGGGAGGTAACCAAAACGTACTTTCTCGCTCGGATGAGGGAGACGCGACGCATAATGGGCTGTGTTTAGCAACGGGCGAAAAATGTGTGGGTATTTTGCACGTATAGGACTCACACAACGGCTAGACGCCTCTGGACTAGGCGCCGAAACGTGTATGACACTCGGCCGCACGCACACGCCAGTTGGACGCTTCGCCTAGAGTCGGCAACGGTTGCCAAGGAATGCCCAAATTCCTCGCGAGAAACTCGGAAATCCTGAAAAAGGTGCTCCACGGGGACAACGATTTTGAGCGTATTTCTCAACCGATCGAGCTCAACGAGTGCTCGGTTTAAAGATAAAACGTTGACGTGTGTGTATATGTGAGCGATTTTCGATGAAGAACCTCCTTCCTAGTTAAAAGGGCATTGAGATTATGTCGTTGCACTTTTTTATATGAAAATGACCACTTATCGAAAATAGCTCCCATATAAACACAGGTCATCATTTCATCTTCGATATGAGCCACTCGTTAAGCTCGATCGGTTTAGAAATACGTTCGGAATCGTTGTCCCCGTGAAGCCCTGCAAAATCGCTGGAGCGGTGAGCGCCCTTAACGGTGTCAAATTGCTCAGTTTACCAGATCTTTTTCTCTCAGGGTACTCACGTGATCAAGATCCGATACTTCTTCGAAATGTCGAGAAAGGAACGAGGGTAAGTAGTGGTCAAGCGAGAATAAGGTGTCGGGTCGAAGTGTTTCGTGCTTAGTAGCCAAGTCACAAACCCTCGGTTTCTCGCTTAGTGCACTCGCGCGTTTCCCCGCGAGAAATGGCTTGGCTGCAAGCAAGAAAACGAGGAGATTTTTTCGAGCAAACAGGACCGACGATAAAATTTTACTTTCTTACGGACCCGACGAGACGTGCGTCGGGAACGCTCATTTCAGGGGCCACTCACCTCTCGACCGATCGCGTCGATTGCTCCGCTCTCTGCGTGAAAAAATAACCACTCTCTTTTTTCAGCTCCAGCCCCCGACCATTTCCTTCCGCCTTTCTTTCTTCCCTTGCCTCTACCCCTGATAGCCAAATGCAGTTTGCAAAGAACTAAAATGCAGGCATCTATATTCCTCGAGGATCGCAGGAAACTTTCGTGATTTCAACGGGTTGGGGTGAAAAGACAAATTGTTATTAGAGGAAGCGCTGCTAGAACTTTCCCCGCAGGGAATGTTACATCCAGTATACGGATATGGGGTCTCTATTTGTATAAAGTATGTTTGCATTCCTGTTTCTAATCAAGCTAGATTAAACGTGAATTGCGCAGATACGTTTTAAAATGCAATGATTCGATTGCAGAATGTTACATGAATGCTCGAAAGTTAACACTGCTACAACTTTAAGTAAGTGCCAGGGATCGGAGTGGGAAGTTTTTTTAATCTCTTGATTTTTTAACGTTTTCAATTGTTCAAATTTTTATTTCTTCTTCTAGAGTATTTGAGAAGATTTATTTTTAATCCCCCCACTTCTGAAGAATAGAACTTCGAGTACCAGTGATTGCAGTGGGGTAGTTTTTTTAATTCCTGATTTTTTTTATGTTTTCAGTTACTCATAAATTTATTTCTTCTTCTAGTGTATTTAAGAGGATTTTTTTTCATCCCCGCATTTCTAAAGAACGGATCCTTGACGTGTAGAACTCAAAACTCGTTAGTAGCGTCCCACTGTAGTCAAAATCATATGTCTGTGAAAATATACAGTTTTTTGTTTTCATCTAACCAATTTTTTAAAACTTAAAACTAAATCTGATCAAATAAAAAAAGAAATTAGAAACTCAATTTGAAAACATTTTATTTGACGAGCACCCGAAGTGTACTCATAGTACTTCTCGTCAGGAAGTTAGTATTCACCAAATAAAACGTTATCAAATTGAGTGTCTTACTTTTTTTTATTCGGTCAGATTTAGTTTTAATTTTTATTTGGTTAGATGAAAATAGTAAACCGTAGATTTTTACAGACATATTTTTGAGTGATAATATAATTTTTGGTATAGATGATATTATGCGGAACAAAATGTACAACAATTAGGCAATAACATCTGATTTGAGTATTTAATTAAATGACATTATTGGGCAAAAATAGTTGTTCTATTTTTTATTAAAAAAAAAAAAATGGTTGGAATAATTCACTCAGGAATCATGGATTTTAATGCTGGAAATCACGTGGAAATCGCAAGCAGAAATCACTGCAAATTAATAGAAATTACCGACGCATTCTCATAATTTTTAGGCCAAACATCGCTTATTATCAAATCTCATTGTTATTTATCATATTAAATCAAAATGAATCAAAGGCAATCGGTTTTCAAAGAAGGAAATCGTTTTCATTGATTTCCAAGTAAATATCCCTTCGCAATTACTTTTGGAATTAAAGAAAGGAACAAGAATGTATTTGGCGAAGTTTTTTTTATACCTAACGTGTTTCTTGAGGAGATACCTACTTATACAGAACTTCTTAAGGTGAAGTGAAACCCCCTTCAAATCAGTCGATTCGAATACAACACTTTTTTTTAAGGGTATTAGACCAAACTCTCCGAAACTTTGACAAATCACTCCTGTTCATCTAAGAATTGTCCTGACGCATTCAAAATTTGGATTTTTCAACAAAATTTTTTAACTGAGCCCAGACCAGAACCAAAATGGCGTCGAGTTCTCGTATTTCGATCAGTATACAATTATCGAAGGCTCTGATATGAGAATCGAAAGGGTTAGGACAATTTTACGACAATTTTGAATATTCTGGTAATCGATAAACTCGCATTTGAACGGGATAAAGACAAAAAAAATGTTGTATGCGCTTCTTTGCTAAAACGATGGTAATACGAGGTCTCGGAGTGAAAATTTAATTGACCTGGAAATCACAGATGGCGCAAGGGGTCCCTACGCAGTCAATTAGGGCCCCAGAAGGCATGAATCCAGAGGATTTCTGGAGTTTTACTTCGATTTCTTTATAATTATTGTACGAAAACGACAGGTGGAATATGCCATTTGGTACAATACACAATATAATTCGACCCAGCTGTCAGTATAAAAACGAACGTCGGCAACGTAGGCATTTAGAAAAATCTTCTTTATCGACGTCGATCAAGTTCCTCGACGTGTTTCACTTCACCTTAAGCACTCTGATTAGGTTTAAATGTATACTTCAGTATACATTTAAAAAGTATACATCAGTAACACAAGAAGCTTTTGATTCTAAACTGAATTCAACGGTTTTCTAAAATGCGAAATATTTTCATACGTTTACCCCGAAGACGACTTCGTACCATCTCCATCATGTGGAATTCTACCCTAACACCTCCGCAAGAAGTAAGCTCTAACCGGAAACATGCTTAAACACGCCAAGGACTCTCATTTCATCGCGGATATCTCCGCAACTGCACAGAACGTTCTGTGCACCTGAAACTCCCGCAAACGACGTGATACTTGACCTAATTTCCAGGACTCCGGATGGTGTGGATGGCTTTATCGTCACAGCCGGAGATTGAAGAACTTTCGTCGATAAGATGAAGATTTTCCTCCTTGATGTGCTTTGCGAGTTCTGCCGAGGGGTTTGGGATTATTATAAACCCTCCTGTAAGACATTGAAACGAATACACATAAATAAAAATATTAACTTGTGCGAGTTATAACAATAAAACAAAAATTTCGTTCTGGTGTCATGTACAGAGTGTCCCAGACCTCACCAACAAGAAGTACGTGACAGTAATCTCTATTTAATTCTGAAAAGAAATATCCAACGGAAACTTGAATCCAAAGTGTAGTTTCAAAACTACAGTAGTTTAAAGTTGACCAATCATGAAGCAAGATTAGTCGCCGAACACTGCCGGTACAAATATCCCATTACTCGTGCCATCTTGAAGCGAGGCAAATCTCAGGGTCAAGTACCTTTTTTTCTTACCTTAAGGTTCACTTTTTGTTCGGGAAGAGATTTTTGTTTATTATTGTAGGGATATAGGAACGAGAGAGTAGCAGCTTTACTTTGGAAAAGGGAAAAACTAAAATGAAGTTGATCATAAAATAAGATACGCCGTTTGAGTCCGTCGTTTGGCTTTCGCCCTTCGTTCATCTCGTCATCATCGTTCTTCTCGGACTACCTCCCTTTTCTCTCAGGACTGGCTTCAGACCTCGGTGTCCCCAAATTCAGGGTGCACGTAAGCTGTACGTTTTCCAAAATCGCCAAACGTTCATCCTTTGAAGAACTTTTTTCTTTTTATCATTCTACGGTGTGCCAGGCGCGTCCCGGAAGATTCTTCTGACAAGGAAGGTACCTGAGGTGTCCCTCTCCGATTTTGTTCATTTTTAAATATGTTACAGAGGACTAAAATCTAAGGGACTCGTGTTCTTTTTATTGGCGGAAAAACACTTTTAGGGGGTGAAATCAGGCTTCAAAGTTGGCCGCGCAAGGGGGTGAGTTGGCTGTCTCATATAGAAGCACTCGACCGATTTTCATGAAACAACCGTCAAAATGTAGGGAATGAAGAATTATGAAACAAGCATTTGGAATTCTTCGCAAAAATTCATTTTTAAGGGGTGAGCTCCTCCTTTGAATACTTCTTTTACCCCTTACGCGAGCAGTAATTGTTCTATCCCAAATGACACTTTTTTTGTATTGTTCTTGTCTATAAATTGACCAAGTTTTATTTAGATAGAGCACTTACTGCTCGCGTAAAGGGTAAAAGAAGTATTCAAAGGGGTGGCTCACCCCTTAAAAATGAATTATTTCGGGAAATTCCAATTGCATGTTTCATAATTCTTCAGTCCCTACATATTGACGGTTGTTTCATGAAAATCGGTCGAGTGCTTCTGTATGAAACAGCCAACTCACCCCCTTGCACGGCCAACCTTGAAGCCTGATTTCACCCCCTAAAAGTGTTTATCCGCCGATAAAAAGAATACGGGTCCCTTAGATTTTAGTCCCCTATAACATGTTTAAAAATGAACAAAATCGGAGGGGGATACCTCAGGTACCTTCCTTGTCAGTCTCTAGGTGAAACGTTCACCCACACTTACACACCGAGGGCGTGACGGCATGGCGCCGTTCCCCCTTCGTTAAGGGGATCTGAAAGTGGCATCCGAAAGCTCAATCGTTTACAAAACTTTTCTACGAATTGGATGCCTCAAATCGTTGCATACTTTAAAACGTGTATATGAGACCCTAAGATAGGTCCTGAAACTCGTGAAATTTCATTTTTATAAACTATTTTTAAAATACCTATAAACAAATTTGAAAAGAATTGAAATTTCATGAGTTTCAGGACCTTCCTTATAGTCTCCCTATTCACGTTGTAAAGTTTCAAACTATTGGGTAAACCGAGTTGGGAGAAAAGTTTTATAAACGAAACCTCTTCGACGCTAATTTCACAGCACCTTAAAGGGTCGTGGAAACACATTGCACAAAGAGTGGCCGTGGAGCCCCCCACACAAATCTGGTATAACTCAAAACACAAACAGTTAAAACATTACGGGACGCAACAGAGAGACACGCAAAAACCCATGA
Source organism: Orussus abietinus (assembly GCF_000612105.2). Taxonomy (NCBI): domain Eukaryota; kingdom Metazoa; phylum Arthropoda; class Insecta; order Hymenoptera; family Orussidae; genus Orussus; species Orussus abietinus. Next base: position 764,798 of record NW_019394250.1, read on the forward strand.
CAACTTCGAGGCCACGACCGAACCGTCCTCAGACGAGACGTACGTTTCAACTCTGTATTCCCTTTCATATGGCTCTCACTTATGAAAACTGCTTAGAGACTGAGACTCTATGCCATTGAAAGCCTTAACTAATCTGAGATTGCCGAAAGGAAATCCACGGTAAGCCGGAAAGGCAAGAGTAAGACACTTCCTCGCGACCGCCCGAGTGCGCAACACGGCGCGACCCACCAAGAGGTGGATAGGTACGGGGCAAAAGTGACAATATATTGAGTGCTTAAATCGTTCGTGAACGTATTCTCCGAATTGGGTGTACCGATTCGTTCCACATTTTACCACGTAAAAATGGAGGCCCGAAGGTAGGTCCTGATACTCATGAAATTCCAGTTTTTATAACAAATCAATTTATTAACACTAGGTTTACGGGCGTTTTTTACATACCTGTTTCTACGAGCACCCGTCAAATTGACGGGTAAACGAAAACACGCATTTTCTTTAAAAAATCGATTTATTCAAATTAAGTCTGTATTAAACAACACTAGGCTTTACGTTTAAATAAATTATTAATAAGTAAAAAGTCCTTTTTTAAAAATTATCACGGAAATGATTGGAATGCTCGTCCTCTCATCTTCGGAGTCGTCAGAACTAGAAAGAATGCGCATCCTTTTCTTGCTACGACACCCTTTCAAGAAGTTTTCCTCTTCACTATCCGAAGATCCTTCTATTTCTCCACTTTTAATGCAAACTTTCACTCTCATCTTCGCCTTACACTCCCTGCAACGAAGCAAATATATATGGATTGTTTATGAAATTAGCTAATCCGTCAATTTGACGGGTTTCGTAGAGATAGGTATACTACGTACAGATTTTAATAATTAGAAGGCTTAGGAAAAAATAATTGTGTGTACAAATTCTTTGGATGAAATGATTCATTTACGATAGAAAAATGGTTAAAATGAATGCTATGGTTTTTTCGGTATTTCTTTTTGAAGTTTGAATTCCGTCAAATTGACGGGTCCCGTAAACCTAGTGTTAATCATGGACCACAACCAACATGGTGTTGTCCGTGCACGTTTATCATGCTTTATGGTTTTTCAATACTCAGAATCGAAAATGAAGAGTTTCAGGACCTAGTTTGAACAATGTAGAATACCATAGAAATGCAATACTACAGAGTCATATGGGAAGTACTTTCACGAACAATTGTAAGAGAATGCTGGCTTGTCTCGTGGGTAACGCGTGTTTTTAAAGTAAAAATTCAGTTAAACGTCACAGATGGCGCCGTTGATCCACTAGAGTATCAAAACTCATGAATCCACGGGATTTCAACAGTTTCACATCGATCTCTTTATTGTCACTTTACTGAAATAATGTATGGAACGTTTCATTTCCTATAATCCTATTCAACGTAGGGCACAGCAGACATTAACACAAATATAAATGTCGGTAACGTTGTGCGGCAACTTATGCCACCGCTTGAGTATCCAAAATGGCGTTACTACCAAAAAGGGTGTAGCTGAATTTTGTTTTATCAATGTTGATTAAATTTCTTGGCGCCCTCCATATCACTTTAAATACATTACTGTCAAATTAGTTCTTACAATTACATTGATGACCACTACAATTGCAATACCTACAAATAACAGGGATAAATACACCAAAGATTAAAACAAAAAACTGATTACATAAAATGAGACAATTATCAAAATCTCAAGTATTTTAAATAAGAAATAAAATTTTGAATGCATGCTAATCTCAATTGTATCGATTAAATCTTATTTATCATTCAATTGTTACATTTATTTCTTGGTGTAGCAACTTTAATGGCTGCCATTGTAAATACATGCCTCGTGTTCTACCTCGGTAACTTGTGAAGGAAATTACGATATATGTCTTAAAAAAAATTCAATAAGGGTCAGGTTACTTTTATGGCTAATATGTGGTACTAGTGACCTACTTCGAAATTAGCAACGGTATCCATGGGTCCAATTGAACGAACGATACGTGGGTATTTCTCGGGTCCAACTGCAGATACGTGACTGGATTGTGAGAGACGTTCAAGCTACTTGAAGTTCAAAGGCGCCCTTTTTTTTTTTTCTTTTTGTTGCTCCACCCTGCGACACGCTAGTGGGAGGGATCATAATTTCCAGAGAAGCATCCATAATTTTCGATATTTTTGGTAAACTAGGGGATGTTGTATCGTTGGTCAAATTGTGCCACTACGATATTTAAGAAGATTAAGAAATAGCCATCGACTCAACCGGGATTGCCCGGTCAGGTTAAAATTAATTACTTTACAATGAATTCTCTTACGCTCCTGTTCCTTCTGTTATCATATTAGCCATTTTCCTTACTTCTATAGTACTTCAACTTCCCTACTTTTCTATCCCTTTTTCTTCATACTTTCTCCTTTCCCGTCCTGTTCTCCATTCTTCTAACAAGAAAACATTCACAAGTGTCCGCCGCCGATCTTACTGATTTTCATATATGCTGAAGAACACAAAAACCTGAGACACGTGTCTATTTTTATCTGCAATGGTACACATTTATGGGGTGAAACAACCCCCCAAAGTTTGGCGAAAATTCGATTTATATATTAATTTTCGTAGAAGCAGTGGAGGGATTTCGACGAAACTTGGCATAAACGTATTCTGTATGAGGACGGTGAAAATACAATATTGTCCAGTAATGCTACACCATCTTAACCAGTTAACTGTGTCGACCTATTTGAAACGTGTGTTTTCATGACGAGTATACTCGTCAAACACAGCTAACTGGTTAAGGAGGTGAACTACCCTTCAGGCAACATTTTTTTGTAGTATCTATTAAACAAATATTCCTACTTAAGTTCCACTTGCGCCATGTAATTGCTCACGAAAAATGAGAAAATACGTGTTTTTTGCTTTTTGGCAATAAACATTTATACATGGGTTGAAAAGAATTGAAGTAGGTGGTATATGGGTATATCCCGACTATCTTTATTGGGTCGTATCAATTCATTATACATAAATTGTGTAAATATGCTAATTCCTCAAATGTCGTTGGTTTTCATAACATGCAATTATTTGTAAATAAATGAAAATAACAGGTTAAGAGACTGAAATGGTTTCGCAACAGTTTCGATGACGATATAACCCAATAAAGATAGTCGGGATATACCCATATACCACCTACATCCATTCTTCTCGACCGATGTATAAATGTTTATTGACAAAAAGCAAAAAATACGTATTTCCTAATTTTTCGTGAGCAATTACATGGCGTAAGTGAAACTTAAGTAGGAATGCTTGTTTAATAGGTATTAACAAAATATTCCGCCTGAAAGGTAGTTCACCACCTCGAGGTGGTGTAGCATCACTGGACAATATTGTTTTCACCGTCCGCATGCAGAATACGTTTATGCCAAGTTTCGTTGAAATCCCTCCACTGTTTTCATGAAAATTAATATAAAAATCGAATTTTCGCCAAACGTTGGGGGGTTATTTCGCCCCTTAAGGTGAAGTGAAACCCCCTTCAAATCAGTCGATTCGAATACAACACTTCTTTTTAAAGGTATCGGACCAAACTGTCCGAAACTTTGACACATTACTCGTGATCATCTAAGAATTGTCCTGACACGTTCAAAATTTGGATTTTTCAAAACAATTTTTTAACAGTCCAGACCAGAACCAACATGGCGTCGAGCTCTCATATTTCGATCAATATACAATTATCGAAGGCTCTGATATGAGAATCGAAAGGGTTAGGACAATTTTACGACAATTTTGAACACTCTGGTAATCGATAAACTCACATTTGAACGAGATAAAGGCAAAAAAAGTGTTGTATGCGCTTCTATGCTAAAACGATGGTAATACGACGTCTCGGAGTGAAAATTTAATTGACCTGGAAATCACAGATGGCGCAGGGAGTCCCTATGCAGTCAATTAGGGCCCCAGAAAGCATGAATCCGGAGGATTTCTGGAGTTTTACTTCGATTTCTTTATAATTATTGTACGAAAACGACAGGTGGAGTATGCCATTTGGTACAATACCCAATATAATTCGACACAGCTGTCAATATAAAAACGAACGTCAGCAACGTAGGTATTTAGAAAAATCTTCTTTATCGACGTCGATCAAATTCCTCGACATGTTTCACTTCACCTTAAATGTGGACCATTACAGATAAAATAAAAACACGTGTCTCTTAGATTCTTATGTTCTTCAACATATATGTTAATCAATAAGATCGGCGGTGGATACTTAGGAATGTTTCCTTGTAAGTAGTACCCAATAAGAAATCAGTGAACGTTATACATAGTAATAACTGACAAGTATTTAAGCTTAAATGCTAGCAGGAATAATATAAAACTAATGTAGGCATTAAAGATTGTATAGGAAAAGAAGAATAGTAAACTAATGCCCGATCGTATGGGTTCTTAGGATGCCGCTGGGACTGAAGTCTTAACATGTTTATTCTATGCATAGAATAGAGGTCGACACATTCTTCTTGCGAAAGAGAACACTTACTGTCAGAAAATGCGGCAAAAGTATCTGGGGTCCATTTCCCGTGCAGGAATACTTCATCCCACACCCTGGCCAAGGGCCAGCCACATCATCACACATTTCCCACGTCGTGAGTGTTGCGAATCATAGTTACATCATATATTTTATTTAATAATAATCATGTAATCCTCACCGTAACGAATTAAATTGCGAATAGTTTGTAATCCACGGTAGAGAATTTTGTTTCTTTAGCACCGAGACAGAGTCCTGCGTTAACAGGTCATGCGGCGCGCAAATGTTTTATAACCTGGATCAAATCGGAGATTTTCCTTCCAAAAGTGTCTTTTGCGCAGAAAAGAGGATATGGTATTTTTTTATCGTTCCGAGAAACTTCTCCTTCATTCCAGCAATTTATTTCAGCTGCGATTCGTGAAATTCTCCCTTTTGCGCCTGGTCCGAAACAACATTTTCTCGAGGAAATGACGACCCCGCTTCGAGCCTTTTCTAATATCGTTTTCTATCCCTACATGCGAATCCATTCTTCTTGTTCTCTAATCGCAACAAACAATTTTCTAAGCATTCTGTCTTCTTAACCAATTGACGATCTATCCAAAATCTGCTTCCTATCCCTCGAGTTTAGCGTTTTTTAGCGTTTTGACCGAATAGTCAGTGTTGTCCCGGGGATGATAGCCTCGCGGCGCACACACACAATCACTCGCGCTTGAACAATTAGAAGGAAAAGAGCAAGCTGGGGAAAGCAAATGAATGTGAAACGGAGTTACAAGAATACTGACTATTACGATAATCATGACTACTTAGACAACCGGCTACAAAAAAATATGATTAACGCTACACTACATTACGGGGTAAGGTTCGCAGTACCGGGGTGCAGGCTAGGAGGCCTTCATCAGTCGCGGGTGACTAACTCTTCTTCCCGGATCCCGAGTCCGCGTTCCGTCCTCGATGGGCCCGTTCGGAGACTTTTTGCCCAATTCAGAATCGCCCCGATCTCGAGCGGGCCGCTGATTGGCCGAGAGTTTGCGGGGGCGTCCAGACCCTTGGTAGGGTTGCCTCCGATAGCGAGAGCGTCGCGGCGTCGCGGTATCACGATGCCCCAGCGTCCTCTAGACGAGGTCAGCACCGTGGGCCCTTGAGATACTTGGGGCCCACGTGTGCTCGGGCCCGACCGTCGCCTACCCTCGAGCGGCGTCGCGACGGGGTGGCCGTCGCGATCGCTCAAGGGACTCCTGAGTCCGAGTCGTCGGGTCCAGGCCAAAAATTCGGGTGTTTGTTGCCTCGGGATCCTCCGGCTAGTCCTGTCCTCGGGCTCGAGAGGAAGGGTGGCGAGCAAGGGCCTTCATTGTATTCGTCGGGGTTGGTTTTTTTGTTCCGGTAATGGGGTTGGTTTTCTTCTTCCGGTAATGAGCATGCTGCTCCATAATTGGAGGCAATGCGTATTTATTCTGTAGAGCCATACCCTGGCGTACAACATCAGTTGCCGATATATCGTCCATAAATGAGTTCCTTTACGCTTTCTCGCGACGATCTATCACTACTCCGTAACCGTCTTGTCAACGAACTGAATGTGTCGTGATTTTGTTGATAATATACAAATTGTTTGATATCCGTTATATTCAGTGAACTATTTATTTCACACCAACCCTAACCAACTAGGCAATATTACAGTGGGCGCGTAGCGTTGTCCACCAAAGGTGTTCGTGACTAGTAACTGTCGTAAGGTTAGGTTTTACAACCCTGATTAAATTTCAATACACTCACATCTTTGCGCACGAGATAACAATGAACTTGCCACGTTGTTGTGCCTCTTACTATTCTGCCAGTCAATTGCCCTATCACCTTGTCCCCGCAACACGAGGCCCCTTTGATAGGTGGTCGCATCACCCCTTCTAGTCTCCTTCAAACGATCCTGAGCCAACAATACATATTGTTGTTTCTCAATGCAACATCAGAAGTAATCGCAAATACCCCACTGTATCGATTCCGGGCGTCTGACCCTATCATTTATGTATCACGATTACAGGAGCTGATAAAACAGTTTGAAACCATTTTGAAATTGTAAGAAGTGAGGGACTGATGCCATCAGTCGAAAAAAAAAAATATAAAAAGATCATGCCGATGCCCACCATTAGCGCCATCGGATAGGGAAAACAGCCATAGTGATGATGATATGAACGTAAGAATATATGGACGGAGCCTAAGCCAGAGGGGCGAGTGTCGAAGTAAGAGGGAACACGTAGGAACAATAATAAGGTAGCCATATTGGTTAGCAAAAATCTTAGCTTCCTGATTGGCTTAGATTTAGTTGCCACTTTAGGAGTAGCGAGTATAAAACAGGGCAAACTGTGAACAAATAAATAATGAACGATGTACTATATGCCACTTGCAGCATAAAGAAGGGTAAAAATTATGTTTCACGTAGAGAAGTAGTAAGAAGAAATAAGTTAGAACAAATAGGATATATCAAGATGATCTACCAATCAAGAGGCTAAAAAATCGGCTAACCAATATGACTGTCCTACCCCTCCCTTTCCTACACGGAGAGAAAAAATTTGTTGAACTAACAGAAAAATCTGTAAAATGTACTCATTTTATCCGTTAAAATAAATACAGCAGATTTTTCCGTTAGCGTTACGATAAAGCTTGTGTTACTCAAATTCGTAAAAATTACAGATAAATATTTATAACGGTTACATATAAATATTTGGAAGAGGTACAGATAAACATCCGTTATCCTTAACCCGTTGAATCTTTTAAATCTGCAGATTCTTCAGTAGGATTGCAAATGTGTTTAATCTTTCAGAAAAAGAAAAAAAATGAACCGAACTCTGTAACGTCTTCAAATACTTTACGTTGCACATATAATTTTGTATTACTTTAAATGTACCAGTTTAATCCCTATTAATATTAACAGACATTTTCAGCTACGGTTACAGTTGACATTTACAGACATGATTCTCCTAACTGTACATGTAAGACAGTAAACTTAACTGGATTAATTAGTTAATGGGGCAGTTTTTGACCGTCTCGTGAACAACAATTTCCACCAGATAGGCTTCTGTAACTTTAAGGTGAAGTGAAACATCCTTCAAATCACTCGATTCGAATACAACACTTTTTTTTAAGGATATTAGACCAAACTGTCCCAAACTTTGACACATCACTCCTCATCATCTAAGAATTGTCCTGACACATTCAAAATTTGTATTTTTCAAACAAATTTTTTAACTCAGTCCAGACTAGAACCAAAATGGCGTCGAGCTCTCATATTTCGATCGATATACAATTATCGAAGACTCTGATATGAGAATCGAAAGGGTCAGGACAATTTTACGACAATTTAGAACACTCTGGTAATCGATAAACTCGCATTTGAACGGGATAAAGACGAAAAAAGTGTTGTATGCGCTTCTTTGCTAAAACGATGGGAATACGAGGTCTCGGAGTGAAAATTTAATTCACCTGGAAATCACAGATGGCGCAAGGGGTCCCTCCGCAGTCAATTAGGGCCCCAGAAGACATGAATCCAGAGGATTTCTGGAATTTTACTTCGATTTCTTTATAATAATTGTACGAAAACGGCAGGTGGAATATGCCATTTGGTACAATACACAATATAATTCGACCCTGCTGTCAATATAAAAACGAAATATAAAGTGCAATGTAATACGGCATGCATTTTTGCATAAAGCATTTTTACGAGTCCGTTGATGTTGTTTTTATAATTTCGTTTTTCGATAAAACATCTCATCGTATGCCGCCCGCTTACTTATTTTGATAACTATCCTCCAGCCTAACAAGCACTAATAGTAATAGACAGCCATGCCGAATTACATAGTGTTTGTATTGTTACGCGAACTATTGACATTGTGGGACCTAAACATATAAGGAACGAAGCCCTGGAGTTATTTTAGCAACTCCTGCATGTCAGCGCGTATTAAGGACGGGGATTGATGTCCGTGGTTCCAATAAAACAACAAGTTTAGTAGGCCCCTGATATCTTTTACTTTCATTCTACGTTCTTGCGAAAGCAGGAAGTGCCGCCATCCAAGAAACTTTTCGCACGATGTTCATGGACCCGCAAATTCTGAGAGGATTAACCCGGAAAAAGTTTCTTCGGGTCATATATCACTCATGAAGAAATACCGTACACGTACTTAAGGTGATATGAAAGGGTCATTCTATATATATAAAACGTTAAAATATTTATAAAACTTTTCTCCAAACTGAATGCACGAAATCATTTGAAACTTCAGAACGTGATTATGGAGGTCCTAAGGAAGAACGTAGTGCTTATTAACTTCCATTTTTTTTTTTAAATATATTCTTGGTTCTAGTCTGAGATACTGGTACTCTAGTCTGAGACCACTGAAGCCAAATCAGATAATATAATTTCAACATTCAAAATGACGGGCCCAATATGGCGGACAAGTTTCAGACTTATTTGATATTTTTCAGAAAAAAAGGATTTCTCTAGAAACTTAGAATCGCTGAATTCAAATATGACAGCAGAATGCGAATTTTAAAATTCAAAATCACGGTTCGAATATGGCGAATAATATAATTTCAAAATGAATGGATTACTATAAAGAACGGTTTAGCGTGGTTTTTATAGCCGCTTAATCAAAAACTAGTAACAGAATTTTGAAGTTCCAGATGCCGGATCTAATATGGCGGATAAAAATATATAAATGGTTGAATATGAACAAAAATAAATTTTTTACAGTATTCGTGGTCGCTGAATCTAAAACTGACAACATAATTTGGAAATTTGAAGTGGCGGACACGAAATTACAAAATGGTTGTACTTTTTATAAGAAAAAAGGAGTTTTGCAGTTTTTTGAGAGCGCTGAATCCAAATCTGGTAACAGAATTTTAAAACTCAAAATGGCGGATAAAAGATTTAAAAATGGTTAGATTTATGTTTCAAAAAACTGTTTCTTAAGGTCTTTAGGGTCATCGACTCTAAATCTGCAAACAAAATTTTAAAATCCAAAATGGTGGTTCCAATATGGCGGATAAAAGTGTATAAATGGTTGGATTTTTATAAAAATGAGTTTCTCACGGTAATCATGCCCGCTGAATCAAAATCTGACAACAAAATTCCGAAATTCAAAACGGCGGACAGGAATTTACAAAATTGTTGCATTTAAAAAAAAAAACAATACGGGTTTTCCAAGATCTACGAGGTCGCTGAATCCAATTCTGGAAACAGAATTTAATAATTAAAAATACACGACCTAATATGGCGGATAAAAATGTAAAGATGGTTGGATTTCTATAAAATTGGATTTCTCACGGTTTTCGTGGTCGCAAAATCCAAATTTGACACAAGAATTTCAAAATTGACATTGACGGATAAATTATGGTGCAATTAAGAATGTGAGGGTGTTAATATAAAAATATATATTTATATACACCGCGTATACGAAATATACATATTCTTAGTAACTTTTTATCAAATTATATGTTTGTAGTCCTCTTTCACCGCCTGTCCTACTCCCTCACTCCCTATTACCCTTTCGCGCCCTCTCTCGTGTTCCTTCGCCCTTTCTCGCCTTCTCTCACCATTTCTCCGCCTCTCGACCCCTCTCGCCCACCCCTGTCCATTCTCATTCAGCTTCATTCATCCACCCCCGTCCACCTCATCCAGCCTCATCCCCATCGCTACCACCCACAGCAGCATATGGCACAGCACAGCAGCGGCGTATAAACGAAAAAATGCATAATCTAGCTAGACTGAGATATTTTTTGTTCACACCACCAGGTTAAGCCCTTGATTTATACATCTACATGGTGTAACAGAACTTGCAGTCACGGCTCGTAGTCACGGTTTATATAGCGCTATCCTTGTTGAAAAAGGAGTCGAAAAGTCATGTACTATTTTTTTTCTAGAGTGCATACATTTCCTGTAATAACTAATTGAAGCACAGCCAATCAAGCGCGTTCCCGACCGGAACGCATAGCAGAGAACACGCTAGACTGCATTCGGCTGTCCGCGGGGTAGCAGCCTTAACGGCGTTCACCACCAAAGTAGGGACGATGACTTCCACCGCTAGATGGCATTAGCATCGAATTCGGTGGGAGGTAACCAAAACGTACTTTCTCGCTCGGATGAGGGAGACGCGACGCATAATGGGCGGTGTTTAGCAACGGGCGAAAAATGTGTGGGTATTTTGCACGTATAGGACTCACACAACTGCTAGACGCCTCTGGACTAGGCGCCGAAACGTGTGTGACCCCCGGCCGCACGCACACGCCAGTTGGACGTTCCGCCTAGAGTCGGCAACGGTTGCCAAGGAATGCCCAAATTCCTCGCGAGAAACTTGAAAATCCTGGAAAAGGTGCTCCACGGGGACAACGATTTTGAGCGTATTTCTCAACCGATTGAGCTCAACGAGTGCTCGTTTGAAGATAAAACGTTGACGTGTGTTTACATGGGAGCGATTTTCGATCAAGCACCTCCTTCCTAGTTAAAAGGGCATTGAAATTATGTCGTTGCACTTTTTTATATGAAAATGACCACTTATCTAAAATCGCTCCCATATAAACACGGGTCAACATTTCATCTTCAATATGAGCACTCGTTAAGCTCGATCGGTTTAGAAATACGTTCGGAATCGTTTTCCCCGTGAGGCCCTGCAAAATCGCTGGAGTGGTGAGCGCCCTTACCGGCGTCCTCTCCGCTATGCCTGCCGTTTAGAAACGCGATTGATTGGCTGTACTTCATTCAGTTATTATAGGAAATTCATGCACTGTAGGAAAAAATTGTACAGGACTTTTCGACTCTATTTTCAGCAAGGATTGTGCGCTGTATGAACAATGATTACGAGTTCTGTTATACCTTGTATAGTCCACATGGGAACTGAGGAGGTCTGGTGTATAAAAATTGTTTTAAATTCAAAAGTCCTCATTTGTCGTTTTTACGGTAAAAATAAAACAATTCTGTTCTTAGTACACATTTATGTAGTGTTTGACAATATAAATAACCAATACCATTATGTTATATGTATGTACCTATGTTAGGTTAAATTAGTGACTTCTCATCATCGCGATTTTATTGAATTTATCGGTGTCGGATACACTTTGCAAAAAATTAGAGACGTCTAACAAAGAAATTAGTGATCATTTGAACAATTTGTTTGACTTTCCCTCAAAAAACGGTTGAGTTTTATTTTTCCACTGCCCGCAATATCACTGTGTTGGTAATGTCGGCCGCACGTAATGGAAAAAAATGCTACAATGTGATCATTTGTAATATCAGATTCTTTTCTGTAATAATTTAAACGATCGAATTTAATAAATCAATTGAAAGAAAACGCGGAACTTTTTCGTAATTTAGATTCCGGTTCATTACTTAACGAAATGATCACGCCATTGGGACATTTTGCAAACTCATCGCTAGATCGATGACCAATTAACAAAATGAATAATCTTTAACGTAATACGAAGAGGCATACCTATTGCTACCGAATCCATGCCGACAAGTCACTTACGTTATGTTTTATTAAAAATAAATAACGTATTTACCAAGGCGTATCCACGCATAAACTGTGACGGGCAAGTAATTGCCGAGCGGATCGATAACTTTCAGATCTTTTTCTTCCGACGCTATCGTCAACATTTCGAAGCTGTATGCGAAATTTTCATCTAGGATTATTATAATACGTTTCTAAATGCTTTGTTTCAGATTATGTAACAGCTAGAAAATTAATTTTTGTTAAGCTGGACCATACATTTTTTCTTCTGTACGGCAACGGCGGATGTATCGGCGCACAAAGAGTACGCACGAAATAAGACTTGTATAATTTCAAATAATTCCGGTTAAATTAATCCCTTGCCTTACGATTTAAATTCCAATAGTGCGTGCCATACACAACAAAAATGTCGGTCATGTATCGGGCCATTTCACGGTTTGGCTGATGGTTCAAAGTCTCACACGTCTTGTTTACGTTTGGCCCGATTGACACACCACCTCCCTCACACGTTTTGTTCACATTTGGCCCGATTGATATACCACTTCTCTCACACGTTTTGTTCACGTTTGGCCCGAATGACATACCACGTCTCTAATACGTTTTGTTCACGTTTGGCCCGATTGACATACCACGTCTCTCACACGTCTTGTTCATGTTTGACTCGATTGACATACCACGTTTCTCACACGTTTTATTCACGTTTGGCCCGATTGACATACCACGTCTCTCACACGTCTTGTTCATGTTTGACTCGATTGACATACCACGTTTCTCACACGTTTTATTCACGTTTGGCCCGATTGACATACCACGTCTCTCACACGTTTTGTTCACGTTTGACCCGATTGACATACCACATCTATCACACGTTTTGTTCACGTTTGGCCCGATTGACATACCCACGTCTCTCACACGTTTTGTTCACGTTTGGCCCGATTGACATACCCACGTCTCTCACACGTTTTGTTCATGTTTGGCCCAATTGACATACCACGTCTCACACGTTTGGTCCGATTGACATACCATGTCTCTCACACGTCTTGTTTACGTTTGGCCCGATTGATATACCACATCTCTTACACGATATTGTAGTTGAAGAGGTTAACGCCGAACCAGAGAAAGACTGACTCTGGGATATTCTCTCCCCGATAATCAGGTAGGATTGAGGTTGTAATGTAACCGCCTTCCCACTTTCCAACACGTTTGTTGCGTCTCCAAGGGTGGCCCGAGAATGTTCCAAGCGCCCTGCATAAAGGGCTTAATTTCCGGTCGGCACCATTATTTTCTCATGTCCGTTAAATTTGAATTCCAGCTTGGTCGAGATCGTAGAGACCTACGGCGATACGTGTTACCGGCAACCGGTGGGCGAGATTCGTGGCCTAGAGCTTTTAACCGTGCATTTCATTTAATGATGTACTTTATTTAAAGCGTCGTATCCACATTATATGATCGAAGAACGGAATTTCGTTCCGAGTAGGGGTTCGTGTGGCGTGTTTCACAATTGCGATTGCGCAGATTGAAGTTCAGGGTTTAGAGTCCCGACGCGGCCAGTTGGAATTTTTAGTACCGATGTGGCCAGGGAACATTGTAAAGTAATTGAGGGCCTCAGATGAGACCAGTTTTCGGGGTCGAGAGCATGGCGGGCCCCGTCGGTGGTACCGTGTAGATTGCGTTCAGAATATCGTCTCGGAGTGCGGAAGTTTGGGACTTACGGCAGTCGTACCGAAGTCTGGTGTCTTGCATGTTTGGGATCGTACGGCGGCACTACCGGCTTAAATTTTACTGTCAAGATTCAGCTCGGAGCTGTCGGTGGGATCTAATCGTCGAAATTTATCCCGGGTCCTGTTTTACGACGATCTGTCGAGTGTTATCGTAGCGAACCCTTGGCCATAACTTAAAAGGCCTGTAAAAGCTAAAATATGATATATTTTGGAAGAAGGAAATGGGCAGAGTATACGTGAGCGATGTTTATTTCGGTCGCAAACTATAAAAATAAATTACAATTCTAAATAAACACGTAATTAAGAAGATTGTAGGATGATGCTCCTGGGCTTTGATACCCGCACGCGTGGGTAATAAGACCCACGGACATCGGTGGGAAGATCCGATCGACTGTGCACTTTAATTTGCACAATTCAGGCAAATCATGTCATCAAGATCTTCGAATGTTATTCCCGAGCATTCTTTGTAAAGCCATTTCTTACACAGGGTACGTTTCCGCATATCGACAACCCTATTTTCTTACAATTAGTAAAGGCCGCAGTACCAGTTCTCAATCCTCTTTGATGTGCCAGATTTCGTCTTTCTTGAAGTATTTCGCTCAGTTTTTGTTGCGACGTCGTATTTACTACAACTAATCACAGTCTCTTGTTCTTTTTGAAATAGACCTTTGATTACGCTATGTTACGCTATGTTGGGCCTTATTACGGTGTACTTTAGTTTTTTAGCTAATGATTTCTAAGTCAACAGATCTTTTCAACAAAATGAACATGATGGTATGCAGAGAAAGGTATAAGGTACTATATACCTTCTAAAAAGAGGAGTACTTCACAAAACTTTGTGATAAGAAATGTAGCGGGTGGATAAAGGCGTAGGGCTCCATTAAAAACGAGAAGCCATTAACTTCATTTACAAAGCGTTACTAGGGGAACAAACAAGCTTCATTGGGTGAGAAGTACATAGAGAGTACAAATTGTAACAAGCGAGTTGTATTCCAATTCGGGCATGACGGAATCTCACGGTACACATTACATCAAGATTTAAGAAGGAACTTGTATACTGCAACTAAATTGGATAAATTTCACTGGGACATATTCCGCATCGACCTCAGTTTACCATGGACACCTCAACAGCCCCAACAACGCATGCAATGGACTCTTGATTGTGTTACAGACTGGCAGAGCCCAGGTACCGCGGAACGCGGAATATCCGTATATTAATCGTATATAAATGTTTATTGAACGTATGTAAAATATATATAGACATCTATGAACTCTATTTTAGATACACTCAAAAGCTAGATGTCCGGATATGGTGCATAATATATATATTAGTAGATATCTACAATAGATAGTCTATAGATATTCATATGTATTTGTGAAAAAATTAAATTCATAACACTTTTTGAGCAGAGTCTATTTGAGAACTTGTTCAGCACAGTTATGCACACAAATTCGGCTGATTTGGACACAAATAATTTGTTTTTGCAATCGCCTGGATTTGAACCCGGGACGTAGGTGGGAAGTAGGAACTCTAACCATGATATTACAAAAGCTTATGAAGGAATAAATATTTCTCAGACTTATGAAAATCGCACCGGTACTTCACGATCGATGCTAAAGATACTTATTGTATCTTGTAACTTTATTCTTAAAAAAAAATCTCGTAAGGTATTATAAAATTAAGTCATTAAAAAATTGTAACAGTATGTTATAAAATCATCATATTAAAATTTATTTAAAAATGTATAATAAATGTATATGGATTAATTTTTAAGATACATAACTCATAAATTTAGTACAACCTTATATACTAAAAGTGCATGAATTTTATGAATATTATTAATTAATATATTATTTAAAGGTATTTCATTTAAATGTGTGCAATTTTTCACAATCTAACTACATTTTTATAAGTCTGTGAAAGCTGAATATAAAGTATCAATGTAACGTTTTCGAGAAGTTATTTTTTTATACAGGTTATCTAGACTTCTATTATATGTACTGACAATACAAGCGTAAAAAAGATTTACATATATATTCACGGGATATTTTTATTTACACAGTGGTAAAAAATCATGATGTATGGTCACCAGCCAAAGAGGAGGTAAACAGAAAATCAGAGTATGGATGAAATTGCCCGTGAAATGGCCCGATGTATGACCTACAATTTTGTTGTTTATGGCACGCGCTATTGGAATTTAAATCGTAAGGCAAGGGGTTAACATTGTGGCCGGAGTCTCGCTGAGCGCGTTGTGTGTCACATACAGCGCGGCGTGTCAACACGTCGAGGATGAACACCAATCAGAACTGCAACGGAAGTGACCACGAGGTTAAGCGTAATTCTGATTGATTTTTCATCCAGGATGCGTTGACGCGTCGTACTAGGTGTGATCGTCGATCGTTGCAGCGCTGAGCGCCGCAGTTCACTTTCATTCCGCGAGGGGCGCCATCGAATGTCGTACGCAAAGTCGTATGAAGGTTGACCTACCATGTGAGTGCGAAAATGGTAGTCCGTGACTGGAGGGACGACGATGACGACAATATGACGACTGTTACGTCCGTAAGAAAAATGCTTGTAGTAATTAGAGTACATAGTTATAACTTCACGAGACCTCGTACCATCCTGGGAATTTTCACTTTCTCCGCGTTCTCACGGTGTGCATTTGGCCGCCAAATGTTGTTGCCTTTGTGCGAAGGAACCGAACTTTCGCGAAGGGTTGGGTAAATAAGACCATAAAAAATACCCTCGGACGGTACGTGATCTTACAAAGGCATGGTCAGGCCGTACTCGACCTGGCTACCCTTTTGCTACCCTCGTTGCCGAGGTCGTGGGAGGCGACATTTTTGGGCATCTCCGCCAACGAACCAATCACGTAAAAATGAGAAAAAATTTGTATCCCTTCCACAACGCGGCAACATTTTCTGAGGCACCGCGAGTCCTTGCGTGACTCCAAAAAGGACACTCTGCTTTTTACAACGAACGAAGGAAGTCCTTGATTCTCATTTAGAACAACGTAACGCGAAGCTGCATCCCTCCGTACGCTTTATCGCAGTAGAAGTCTGGTTTAAAAACAATTAATCAGAACTACTAGGAGCTGTTCGTCTTCTAGCGTGCAGTGCAAAGAACAACGACAACATGACGACAATATGAGAACAACGTTTCTGAGAGTGCCGAAAACTTTACTGTGCCATATCTTTACGTAGATGGAAGCAATCAGGGTCGGGTAAATTTGAAAAAATTCCTGATTTTTTGCTGTATTTTTTGAGTTGATCGAAAGTTTATTTCTTTATCTGTAGCAATGAGGAAATTATATTTCAATTTCCCCCACTCCTGAAATCTCAATCCTTACTGTATAGAACTCTGTAGCGTCTCGCTCGAACTCAACGCTACGAGTTTCTTGATAAAGTTCATGGATATCTGTATATATCTTACATACGTTCAATAAACATTTATATACAATTAATTTACGGATATTCCACGTTCCGTAGTCCTTGGGTGGGCACCCTTAAAATCAGATCGCAGTTGAACGTATTCAATAACACATCAGATGCTTTATGGAATATATAAAGTACGGATAGATGCCTTGACGGGATGGATGCCACGTTTCCCAAATCTTTAAGACAAATGAATTTTCAGCGACCTGACGTCACTCCTCGCATAGCTCCTTCTCGGCACTTCACTTACGACGCAACTTCCACGAAGTATGCACGCGCGTAGTGTTACGATCGCCTAAAGAAATCAGGGCATTAGGTTTCCCCGTAAAGTTTTTCTCAACTCAAAGCAACAGGTGTATAAGTAGATAACTAATACGCAAACTAACATATTTACCTCACTTCTGCTTCATAAATATAACAAATAAAGACCTTCAACGGTTTCCTAACCTCCCTCTGTAACGTTAATTTTACTATGTACAAAGGCATCTATCCGCACATGGAAGGATAAATGCTCTATTTAAGGTCCGGAGAGTCACTCATAAAGGATAGATGCCTAAATGATCACATTTTTGGTAGGGATAGATGCTGTTTGAAGCTTATTTAATTTTGTAGGATTTTTATAATATTTATATCCAACGCGGAGTATTTAATGATATTTAATACCTGTGCTAACCATTAAAAACTATTTTTGTTAATTTTGATAAGTTTAAAGATAACTTGAAAACTGTTTTTGTTAACTTTGCTAAGGTTAAAAATATTATTTTTTAAACGAATTGATTATGATTCATTTATTCTCACTCAAGGCATGTATCCGTTCACCCAAAGGCATCTATCGTCCCGAGTGGGATAGATGTCAAAATCGAGACCTTTCTTATGTTTGTTCTATTATAATAACTACTGATACTGGGCAAATAATTGTATAACATAATGAAGATAAAATATGACGGTATGATATGAACATGGAATTGATTGGAAACGAAAGCAAATAACGACCTTCGAAGTGGACGTTGAAATCATAGGCGTTAGTCTGTACTTTACCCTGCCCAAAACAACAAAAAATGTATCAAGTTTGTCATGCAGTGTATTATAAACAAAATAGAAGATTCCAGTTCCCGAAGATGGCCTTGTTACAAAACCCCTGCTTTGAATGAGTTACGGTGAAGTGAAACACGTCGAGGAACTTGATCAACGTCGATAAAGAAGATTTTTCTAAATGCCTACGTTGCCGACGTTCGTTTTTATATTGACAGCTGGGTCGAATTATATTGTGTATTCTACCAAATGGCATATTCCACCTGTCGTTTTCGTACAATAATTACAAAGAAATCGAAGTAAAACTCCAGAAATCCTCTGGATTCATGCCTTCTAGGGCCTTAATTGACTGCGGAGGGACCCCTTGCGCCATCTGTGATTTCCAGATCAATTAAATTTTCACTCCGAGACCTCGTATT